>NC_080418.1:21377357-21686524 GCF_029873635.1 Malania oleifera
TATAAATTTGTCACTAATACTATTAGTGACGACTTTATGATTATTAGTGATGATTTTGATTATTCACTAATAATCTTATTTTTTGTAGTATATGACTATGTTTGAGATAAATGGTTGGATACCTTCTTTAATTTTGGCACTACGTACTTTTTTTTTTTTTGTTTTTACTTTTTATTTCGCTTGGAATCATCTAGATTTTATTGTATTTTAAAACTCTTGACATGACTAGAATGATTTTAATATTTCAAGTGTCACATGATCATATGATGAATGCTGGAACTATTTAATTACATTCTAGTACTATCATTTCTTCTTATGACTAGACATCAAATAAAAAGTCATTACTCTAATATATGCCCTATGAGTAATAGAGAAATGGTATAATATACCTTTAATTTTCACTAATTTTTCTTGAATTGGTTTGAGAAAAGTAGTTGGATACTTTTTTCTAGTTGAGGGGACAACAAAAGAAAATCATGAATCGATGAGTTCTTGAATCGTAATTTTCACCAAAGGAAGGCAAAAATATATAATATTGCTTTCGGCAATACAAAGTTTTTCTTTTCTTTTCTTTTTTGCCTTCCTTGTGGTATATGAATCATCAAGAATTTTGTTTTCTATTGAAAACTTGTGATATGAACATATGACTTTATTATCGACAAGAGTCACATGATCTTATTATGAATGTTGAAATTAGTTACTTGCATTGTCACGTTATCATTCCACCTAATAACTCGACAAGTAATAAAAATTCATTACTCAATCATGCCCTTTAAATCATATTTGAGAGAAATTGTTGGAAAAAAATATAAAATTCTTTGGGAAGTTTTTTGTGATTTGAGAAAAATGGTTGGATATGCTGTTCTTAGTAAAGGAAATGCAATTAGATTGGGGAAGGTAATAATGCATTGCTTTGCACTACAAACTCATGTTTGTAGGCTTTCTCTTTCACTAGAATCATCAAGATTTTTTATTATCTAGGTAATAAAATTTAGTGAAATAACAAAAAAACATTATAAGAAATATGTTCAATTAGATTTTTTTTTATTGTTGAAAAAAAATATTTCTATAGTTGAAGGAAGCAAAAAAAAATTAAGAACTAAAAAGATGAGTGTAAGTTCTAAATTGTAATTAAATTGAAGAGACTATGGATGAGAACTCCACTCTTTTACTCATAGTTTTGTGTTACTTTTTTTCTTATTCTAAAATGAATGAGAAGTTCATGCTCTTGTTTATTTTTCTATGTAATTTTTTTTTTCATATTATGATAAATCACTCGTATGATATGCTTTTGTAAAATTTCATTTTTATTTTTTTTTTAAGAAAAATAAAATAAGAATCTATTCAATTCACATTTATTACCGAACGACTTATTTTAATTGCATTTGAATAAATGGGAAGTTCAACAAAAGAATTTTCTTAGCTATATATATTTCCAAGCACATTTATTCAACATATTGCAATAATTTATTTTGTTAACCAAAGACTTCATGTCATTAGACATTAGTCATCAAATCAACGGTGGCGAATACCTCGCTTTTTTCTTTCTTCAAATAAGAAACTGCCACGTGTCACAAGTTGGAATTGACCGCATGGCAGTCCAGCCCTTCACGGCAGAACGAAAACAAAAGAAGTGAAGGGTGGGAAATTGACCGGTGAAAGGGAGGAGGGGCAGTTAGGTAATTTCGGGAAAAAGCAGTGGAGCCCCTTTGGAGCAAAACTTCAATCATTCCGGGGCGGGACAATAATTGAGGAGAGATTGGAGAGAAAATAATAAAATAATGAAAGTACGGGTAATAAAAAAAATTGTGAAGTTTGACTAAACGACGTCGGGGAGGGTATGAAGGAGGACTTTCCACGAGTGGATATGAAGCAGCCACGTCTCCCTAGGCACAAGCACAAACCTCGTACACTCTTGCCGACACCCCCCCCAACATATTACATATTATAGTACAAACATAATACAAATATAATATTATAAATTATGCTCACCCAAAAAAGTAAACTCCACAATTCTACTTATCCTTCCAATTCTTTATATATATATATATTATTTCTTTCTTTTGAAAAAATTTTAAAAAAATGATATACTTAATCTTATAAAATGTACAGTGAGCCCATGTTCTAATCAAAAGCAAAGCGACACATAATTGTTTTTTTTTTTTGTGATATTATTCTTAAAGTTTTCAGTATAGCCCAACAAGATCTACAAAAATGAATTTTGAGTTTTCGACATATGACCCGATTAGGATTTTCCTAACTCTAAAACTGTAGTTATATTATATATTTAAATTTTACAAAACGTTAAATATATTTATTTTTAGGTGATATCAAATTTATATTTAAGTGATAAAGCAAAAATTTACTATTTTAAATACTTTATGTAGAGTCAATCAATAAATTTTTTATTATAATATAATTCTACCAATGAATGAGTATTAGAAGTAATGCATAGAGATGCACAAAACATACCTAAATAAACATATAAAATGGGAATAATTTTTAAGAAAGGAAAAATAAAACTTATATCTCACTAGCATCTAAAGTGCTACTTGGTAGTATTGTTGGTGCGAGGAAATCGAGAGGAACAACCATGACCCATGATAAAAAAAATTCTTGCTACTAATGATCGATAGGTTGTACACATGTGTGCCTATGTGGTTTTTTCTAACTTTTATCTAATATCCATAATTGTTAATGGTAGTGAATCACAGATTTTTTGGCAATTTTTTTTAATGAGCTATTCACTAAAAATCGATATAATGTGAGAGGACCTCTATTGGTAGGAAAATGAAAGGAAAAGACAATGAGAAGGAAATTCATTTTTTATTTTTTTTTTCTCTATATATCAAATTCTATTAAAAATAAAAGTTAATTTGTTTCAATATGATTAAAAAATAAGAAAAATTCAGGATCCATTTAGATCAACCAACATTATTCTTGGAGAAAGGAAAGAAAACATAAATCAAGAGAAAACTTATTTTTTTTTTTATATTTTCATTCTCTATTGAATATTATTAAGAATGAAAGTTTATTTTAATATGATTAAAAAATAAAAAAAAATTAAATATTAACGGTGTGGATGATCAAATTTTTTTTATAGAATTGGTGTATTTTTCTTAAAAAAAAATTTAAATTTTTCTTGATAACTAAACGTAAAAATATGAATTGTACGATAATTTTTTTTTTCTCTCTCTTTATATATATATATATATATATATATATATATATATATATATATATATATATATATGACAATTGGACTTGTTTGGCCTATGATAGCCTAAGTGGAAGCACACAAATGCTTACATATTAGATTTGTTCAATGCATGAATGAGTTAATTAATGAGATGATGGGGAGGGACTGGGGAGGAAGGAATGAATATAACTTAATTCAGCCTTGGAAAGACGAGGGCGAGGCAAGAGGCGACAGAGTGCGCCGCAATAGTAGACTTACTCACTGAGTCAGTAGTACCCTCGATCTGTCAACTTCTGGGCACGTACGTCAAATATTGAACATGAATTAGTATCTATGCTGTGCATGTCCTCTTGGACAAGTAATGTTTTTTAGTTAATAATTTTTGCATCTGCATGCATTCTTCCCTGCCAGCTTTCTAACTAATTAATTGAGAATTTATTGTTATTTAGGACTGTTAACATAGAAGACAATGAATTGAATTTTGAAATACTTGTATGATAAAGCTACTTAAACCAGAAAAAAAGGTTATCAAGACATGGAAGATTTTTTGAAAAAAAAAAAAGAGATTAATCATGGAGTCAAGATGGAGTAATTTTTCCTTGGGACCTGAGTAATTTTAAAAGGAAAAATAGTTCAAAAGTTATGGGTGGAGTTTTATTTTTTATTTTTAAAGAAATTTCTTTTTACAAGTGTGCCATAACAAAAAGTTACTAATAGCTTTTTCTTTGAGCAATTACTTTCTTGGTTAGTTTCACTATCAAAATTACTCGGAGTAGAGAAAGTGATAAGTCTAAAACGTCATCAGTAAGCACCTAATTAGTGCGGTAAGTATGGCATTTACCCATATGCTTACCTTTAGTGAATCCAAGCGACACATTTGAGGCGGTGTGGTGGTGTCCTCACAAGTGAACCGATAGGTTTACCTCATTTACTTGAAACTTTTTCAGTTTTTCCCCACTCATTCTTCAATTGACTCTAAGGTTCGAGTTTATAATACTTTATTTATTATTATAATATGATGTTTTTTATTACAATAAAGATGTTCTTATTGAGAACAGACCTACTTGATAGGATGTTGAATTTAAATATTAATAGATTTCTAGCACGCCTGGGTAACTTTTTCTTTGACCAATTACTTAGAGTGGAGGATGTGATACTAAACATCCTTAGTCCTTAGTGTGCCCCTTAGTGTGGCATTAACCTAAATGTTTACTTCAATCATCCATGCAATCCGACAAAAGTCTTTCACATAAGTCACACATATATATGATACTTCTTTAATTTGAGGCTCATAATTTTGAGGCAGCGTGGTGGTTTCCACAAGTGTTGTCACTGCTGACAAACTTAATTACTTAATTTACTCAAAACCATGCCCCAATCTCGTTCTCCACTTGTGGGACTTAAACCTACCTCACCTTTCACGTTAAAGGCAAGAAATAATCACCTTGTGCGAACTTAAACCTCACCTTTCACGTGAAATAGAGGTAAATGACCACTAATTCAAGGCTTAAGTCTATGATACTTGTTTATATTATTATTACTTAAATCCATGTATGGATGGAAAACTTATTAATAGGGTGTTGAAATTAAATAGTTGACTGTTAATACACTTGGATAGCTTTTGTTTAAACAGTTACTTAGAGTGGAGGAAGTCAGTCTTAAACATAATCAGTAAGTTTCTTAGTGTGGCACTAACCTAAATGCTTACATTTGATCAATCCATGTGATCCAATGAAAGTCGTTCACATAAGTTATGTAATATGACACTTCTTTAATTTGAAGTTAGTAATTTCGAGGTGGTGTGGGGGTATACCTCTATGACTGTACTAACAATCTCACCTCGTTTACTCTAAGTTAGGAGTGGGCATAACTCAGGTTGAACCGAATTAATCGACTGAGTTCGGTCGGCTCGGTTCAGTTTGAGATTTGGATAATTTCGCGTATTTAGTTTTCGATTCGGGTATGGGGAATCTTTAATTTGGTTAACCGAATTACCCAAATTTCTAATTAATTAATAATTGAATATAAATTAGTAATGTTTATATATGATATATATTAAATCTTAAATGTTTAATCTTAAAATATCCATTTTATCAATAAACCCTCTTATTAATTAAGTTGAAATTGGTAAATTAGAAACAAAATTTGCAATCATATTTTGTTTTTATAATTAATTTTAAGTTTATTCAGTCAAATTCGGTTAATCGAAAAGTTGGTTCGGTCAGGTACGATTCGATTACAACAACTAATTTGGTCAGTTAGGTTAGGGATTAGTGTTAACCAAAAAATTCGGTTAATTAACTAAATTTGGCCGAACCGCCATTTGCACACACCCCTACTCTAAATCTCAAGAAAAAAAATAGTATTTCTTGTTAATCATGATAATGACATTATTATTCTTATTATTATTGTTATTGTTGCTGAGCATTAAACAAGTTTCAAAATAAAGATACAAACACACATATGTTATAAATACTTGATATCAGTATAATCCTCTCGTGAATTACTTTACGTATTTATAAGTAGTTTTCTAAAGTCATATTAAATAAATTACACGTTACCTACTAAAACTTTAAAGTGTGGTCACCAATAAAATATTGTGGGATTTTCAATATTTAATAACGACATTTTCCAATAAAAATATTCGAAGACAAGACATTTCAAATATTAAAATAATTTTTTAATAAATTTATTTACATAAATATATATAAAACAATGGTGAACTTTCTTCCAATCTATATTCTATTCTTCCATTTATGCGTGATGGGAAAATGTCATTATATTACTTGTTTCTCTGTCCTCCTTTTTAGGGTCTAGGGGGCCCCTGCCCCTTTAATATGACCAGCTACAAAAATTAAGTAAAATGGAATAAAGTAAAGATTACCAATCAAGTGCAATTACTGATAAATAAATTTATTTAAAAAAAAAAAAACTCTAAAAGGTTAAAAAAGCAACGACGGCCGTTGGATAAGATCTACGGGAGATGGGGATTGGTCAGCCGGTGGACCAGTTAACCCAACCGGCTATATCCTGTTAAGGGGTCATAATCTTGGTGGTGGGAGCGGGTTGCCTAAATTGTAAAGAAAGCATGGTAAAGGATTTTAAGGTAGGAGAGGATTACCGTAATAGGAAGGTCCTAAAGTCCTAATTGCGACCAAAAAGATAATCAGCAGATCCCTCTCTCTCTCTCTCTCTGCTTTGATGTACCTTCCACCGGCATCTGTCAGTTTGGCTTCTTCAATTTTAGCAACAAAAGAAAGAGTTTTGGCATACAATAAGAGAGGTGAGGTCTACAATTATTTCATGATCCACGAGGCAGCCCATGGAGAAAGTCACATTTGCCCCTGGCCATTGGGGGACCTTGGCCCAGACTACAAGAGCAATATGGGTTTTTCGGACATTCAACTTGCCCTTCTCTAACAGATTTTCCCTTTGCCAAATTAATCATTGAACACGCCCTTTATTTAAATTTAATTAATATATTTTTATAAAATTTATTTTATCTATATATATATATTATAATTTATATACTTTGAATGAATAAATTCTTTCTCTTAATGTTTACTCAACAATTTGTTAAAGATAACAAGCTATTGAATAAATATGATTAAGTAATAATAATTTTGTTTCCTGCAAATTAGCATTTATATATAAACTCTTTTTTAAGATGTTAAAAATAATAAATGAAATTAGTTATGAGTTAGTTATAAGTTACTTATATTATAGTTATTTGATAATTAAAGTAATGAGCAGTTAGTTATAAAATACGTGGCGACTAGGTTCAGTTTTGGAAAATAGTTTTACATTACAAAAATTTGTATTATTTTATAATTTTTCAAAATTTGTATAGAGAGTTAGGGAGCATTTGTTTGATTTAAATTATTTCTAGATAAAGGTTACATTTGAACTAATTCACTAAATAAGTGAACTAATTAGATATTAGAAGATTTGATGACAGTTATGAATTTTCTTAAAACTCTTTTGATAAAAACAAACATAGAAGCATGTTTAATTCAGATTCAAAGGTTAGTTTTCCAATTATATCTCTTATAAAAATGAAAATGACAAAAAATTCAATATCGAAGTGGTTAAAATTAAAATAAAACATTTAATTTTTGTTCAATAATACATTATAATATTTTTCTTTATAATTATTAATCAAATATATGCCAAGAAAATATTATTTATGTTAAATTAAAAACTTCTAACTTATGTAATTGCTCATTAATTTTATCAAATATTTATACTTTTAAATTTTGAGAAAGTTAAAATTAAAAACAACACATTTTCAGATATAGATACCAAATAGATAAAATAATTCATATTTTAGATACACGACTCAAGTTCAACTTAGAACTGATTCACATAATCATATTTCAATTTAATGTTCAACAATTAATACTTAATTTTACCAAACCCCACTACGAGAATATTTTTATTATTTTTTAACATTTTAATATAAAAGTTGGAAGACTTGAAATCAAATAAAAATATTTCTCAAAGCTCAAGCTCAACATATCCTAACATTTTAATCCTTAGTGAAGTTTGAACTTAAAGAAAAATCATAAAAATTGTATGGAAAAAGTTGAAAAATTATGCGAACGATGTATACTTAGTTAAAAAATTAATAAAAGTGATGGAAATGTATTGATCAGGCGCATTATTTAAGGATCTAATGTATTCTCTCTCGAATTGGATGATGTCGCCATATTTGATTATTTTATCATCAATTCAACCCATTGTCCCATAAAAAGAGAATCATTTGTCTAAATAATGGTTAGTTTAAATTACCAAATTATCTTGTACTAAAGAGAAAATGAGAATTAAGATGGGAACACGATTGTCTTTAATTTGACCAACAAAAATACATAAGTAAACTTGAAGCCATAGGTAAATCAACCATAATTTCCTACTAGCAATTAATTCAAGTATAGGGTAAATTCAAGATTGTAAAGTTTGGTTTTTATTTACTTCAAAAAGTTGCAAACTTGGGTCAATTAAATAAAGCATCATGAGAAAAGTCGAGAGTAAGAAGGAAAATTTTCTTTAATAGTTGGAGTTTGTAACTCATATTGAGTCGAATGCATGCACAGAGAAAGCATGATGAGCAAAGATAAGAGAGCTAGACTACAGGAGAAAAACTGTCGACAGTTTGGTCAATGGTTACATCAAAGGTTTACCCTAGGGAGAAAACCATCAACGATTTCAATCTGTGCATTTCAGTCTCGGTATTAAACTGTCAACGGTTTGCTGAAACCGTCAACCGTCTTGTTTGGTGCTGATTTTGAATTTTGAATCGAGAAGATTAGTAGGTTGGAGATTTTGGAGGATTTTCCTTTGAGAATTGCTATAGGGGTACTTTAGGAACTTCCTATGCCCTTTGTACATGTAGGGTTAGCATATAAACAATATTATAACCCTTGTTTGATGATTGATAGTGAAAATTGAGTCGTTTGCTCCCGTGAACGTAGAAACATTGTCAAACCACGTAAGCCCTTGTATCATTGATTATTTGCTTTCCTTTATTATCTGTGTGCGATTGTTTTTTCGTATTATTCATCATTGGTTGTTGCATTACTTGATTCAAAACTGTTTTTTTTTGTTGCGCATTGGTAGTTTTGGACAACATTAACAATGACCTAATTGTGAAAACTATCATTTTTCTTTGTTCATAATTTTTTTTAAAAAAAAAGTAAGAAAGAAAAAAAGAAACCAAAAGTAAAAGAAATTACCATTGGAGTCACTTGTAGCGTGGCCTTCAAACCCATATATAGAAGATGTAAATTTTATTGCTTATGGTTTTCATTTTTCTTTATGCAACATTATTCTTTTTCTAACTGGTTTTCATTTTTCTTTATGCGACATTATTCTTTTTCTAACTCTCTTTCTTATCCTGTTTTAACTAATGTGATCTACTTTGTATAAATGACTTTTTCTTTCAATCAAAAAAGCAAATGTCATGATACTTCAATTTAAACTTTTTCAAATCTCACGTTCACTTAAAGAGAGTCAAGTGAACATTATGGTAAATAGATTTGCATATTTAAAATGTACTTAGAAACTCTATAAAAGTGTAAATTTTGTCACTTATTTTTTCCATTCTTCTTTATATGCCATTATTCTTTTCTAACTTTTTTTCCCCTTATTTTAACCAATGTGAATTTCCTTCGTATGAGTCAATAGTTCTTTCAATCAAGAACACTAATATCATAATATTTTGATTTGCATATTTTTAAATTTCACATTCACTTAAGGGAGTAAAGTGAGCATTAAGGTAAATAACTTTGTATATTTAAAATGTACTTGATTTTGCACTTAGGTCATGGTCAATTCATACAGTGAAAAAGTTATTAATTCATATAGCCACCTTTGATAGCTGCTATCGGAGGGTTGAGGGGAGGTGCTGACGGTGGTTTACGGGTTGCGGGGAGTGGTTCAAGGGATGATATGGCCGGAAAGGGGGAAGTTTTATCTGGTGGAAAATCGTTTGCGGAAGCATTGAAAAGGCTAATTCCATCTTCGAAATTCAAAATCCCTTTGAGGGAGTCGGAACTGATTAATGGGGAATTAGGTTTTGTTTTCTCGGATGTGGAGATGGAAAGGGCTGCTGAAGATATGAAATTTGCGTTGGTGCTTAAATTTCTTTCTGTAAGGTCGTCTATTGATGTCATTCAGAGGCATATTATCCAATTTTGGGGTCTTTCTGAAGTTCCAATGATAAGTTTTATGGACAACTATCATGTTTTGTTGCATTGGGTAAATGAAAAGGACTATATTCATGCATGGGCACGAGAAAGAAGATGGGTGGCAAGGGGCCAATTTCGGCTATTTAACTGGTCCGTGAATTTTGATGTCAACAAGGAGTCATCGATTGCACCACAATGGATTTTGTTACCAGGTTTGCCTTTACATTTATATAAACTGGACTGTTTACAGAGTTTTGCCACTAGATTTGGTAGATTTTTGGGTACGGATAATGCCACATTATATAGAACACGAGCCACTGGTGCAAGATTGTGTGTTGAAGTAGATTTGCAAAAGGAATATGTGGAGGGATTTTCGTTGGTGGTAGGACAAAAACAAAGTTGGCAAAGGGTAGTATACGAGAAGAGGGGTTTCTATTGTAATAACTGTTGTAGGCAAGGTCACACTAATGTGGTATGTCGGTTTGGAGTAAAACCTAAGGATAAAAGGAAGGTAGGTACGAGGAAGGAGGGAGATGAGATGGTTTGGAAAGAAGTGGGTAGAAAAGGAAATGTGATAGTAGAAGAGGAAGGTCCTATTTTGCGAATTCAGGATCAGAGGGTGGAGGAAAAAAAGAATGAAGATGTAAGTGGTCCTTTGAATATGAATGAGAAAAATAAAGAAGTTGTGAATGAGGTTTGTAATGCGGGTACACATAAAGTGGATGAAGTGAACTTGGTAGAGAAGAATAGTGGAGAGAAAGCCAAATTTTTTCAAGATCATAAGTCAAGGGTGTTAGGAGTGCAGATAGAACTGGGTAGTTGTTTTAGGACTGCCCAGGAAATTTGAGTTTTTGATGAAGAAGGGGGGAGAAGTTGAAAATGATAAGGATGGGGAGAAGTGTATTGCGGAGGAGGTGGATGAGAGAGAAGGGGAAGAGGAGGGTGTGGTGTGTAGGGATAATTATGATGTGTTATCTGAGAGAGATGGAGGTTTGTATTGATACTAAAAAAGAATATTGTTTTGATCTAGGTAATGTGCCAGTGGGTGTATTGAAAGGAAGAAAAAAAGAAGATGTGTAAGTGAGAAAGTCTAAGAGGGCTAAGACAATGCCTCAAAAATTAAACTTATGATTGACAAAGTTATGTTTTGGAATATAAGAGCGTTGGGCACATCGAAGAAAAGATTAAAACAAATTGTGATAGATCAGAAAGTTTTGATTTTGGCTGTTTCTGAACCTTTTCAAGATGTGGATAAGATACGAAGGTGGGTGGTGTATTTGCAATTTACTAATTTTTGTTCTAATGTAGAGGAAGGTGTGAAGATTTGACTATTCTAGAAAGGTAATGTTTAGGTTGATTGGGTGGGTGCTTCAAATCAATGTTTGATAGTTTTGTTAACAAAGGATAGAGGCTCTCTGCTTTTTACCTTTGTGTATGCTAAATGTTATCATATTAAGAGAAGAGAATTATGGGAACAACTTTAGGGGATTTTGAGTTTTGATGTGGGTTGGGTTGTTATGGGAGATTTTAATGTAATTCGGTCAGATGAGGAAAGGGAGGGAGGTCAACCTCGCTTGGGTTCGTCTATGGCTGAATTCAATGGTTGTATTAATAGATACGGTTTATTGGATCTCAGATTCGAAGGAAGTCAATTTTCCTGGTGTAGTGACCATCAAAAATTGACGAGATGTTGGGAAAAACTTGACAGGGTGTTGATTGATAATGTTTTTTTCTGTAAAATATGGTGAAGCTAAGACATCATTGTTAAAAAGAAATACTTCAGATCATTCTCTTATCATATTACAGCTGGGTGCAAGTATAAAGAGGTATGGGTCATCGTCTTTTAGATTTCAAAACATGTGGACGTCGCATAGGGATTTTTTGAAAATGGTTGAAACATCTTGGAGAGAACATATAGTGGCTGTTAGCTTTGGTGTATTCCCAAGAGGGGAGGGGGGGTGAATTGGAATTTAAAATTTATCGCCTAAGTTAAACTAATCTAGCAGCAGTACATTCACAACCTAGGGTTTGTCTATGCAGTTCCAAATGCGCAGATAGATACAACGTGCAGAAATTAAAATCATGCGCAACATTCACCAATTATAACATACATGTGCGGCAAATATAAAGAGCAGAAATATAAACAAGGCACACGATATGTTATCGGGGTTCGGCCAACTGTGCCTACGTCCTCGCCTCTAGCTCGCAAGCCCGAAGATTCCACTAATGCTCACTTAAAGGGTGGAGTGGGACTGATTATAACAAGGTCAATTACCACAGGACTGACCTCAACCTTAACCAGGTCAATTAAAGGGCTGACCTCAACCAACACGCCTTATCAGGATGGCGCACCTAGCTTTCTTAACTGGATCAAAGCCAATTTGGGACTATTTCAAAGGGCTAGTCTCCCTCTTCAGGTTCGTGCCTGGAAATACAATAATATTTGAAATACAACGAAATGGTACAGTGATTATGCTTTCATGTAAAGTAGATGTATACCCAGATACGCGCAGTATACTTAATCAATCAAATGCACATCAACAATATAGGTAAATGTAAGCTTAGTGATGTGTATTTTTGTGCAAGCTACACTCAATAAGATATGATCGCTAATATGCTCAAGAGTGTTCTAAACAAGCAGTATCTTGGAATCTAAGCAATACAGTTCAGTAGCAAATCAATATTCCAAAGATATGAATCAAATAATCAAACTAGTTCAATAAGAGTTTCCTCAATGAAATACGCACAATACTAGTTTGAAAATGTTTTGCTTATTTGAAAAATATTTGCACAACAAAAACCAAGCTATTTGACACTTGCAATAATAATGCAAATATCCTAAGCTTATTAGGTTATCCTAACACAAGATTTATAGTATGAAAATCTGTGGGATAAACCTAAGCTAAACTCCTCAAAAATAATATCTCAATCACACAAGCACACTGGGAGTATTAGCAATACTTAATATATACTAGCACAATCAATATACTCTCACAATACTAAAATGTATCAAGGGAATAAAAAATTGAGAGTATTTGGACAAAAAGAGTATTTGAGATAGAGAGGATTTTTACTAATGATTTTTGGCTAATTTCTCACTAATCCTCACAAATGAAACCCTATATATAGGCCAAGACCAAAATATAACTGTTGGGGACCTATTGGGTATTATTAAAAAAAGTTTCAAATGGTTTAAACACAATCAACCCATTTTTACCTCAGTTAAATTAATTTTAACCCGGCGAGATTCGGGTGGCTGAACCTTGGTTTGGTCGTCCGAACAGACACAGTAATAAAAGTTGTTCAATTAAGTTCGGTCCCTCGGATAGAGGTTCGACAACCTGAATCAAAGTCAGTAGCCAAGTTTCGTGACTTTGGGTGCCCGTGCTAAGTTCGGTCGCCCGAGGCTCATTTGAACTAAACATTTCGGTCACCTGGGTTGGTGAAAAGCACTCTGACAAGTGTTTGGGTGCCCGAGGAAGATACACTCAAAATGGTTCGGGTGCCCGAACAAAAGTCAACAAGTTGACTTGTCCAGGGTTCGGTCGCTCGAAGCGTTTTAAATGCAATGGTTTTGGTCGCCTGAACACTCTCAATCTTTTCAATTAAGTTCAATTTTAGCACAAATTAAACACCTATATTATATGATATGTGTGTGAGTGTTGGGACCTATAGTCATACTAAGGTCTTACTGAGGCCGTTTTGAGATAGTCCCAAAAATCCTGTGTCGGTTGACCGAAGGGTGCCCTAAGGTCATTCGGTCCCTATGGTGTCCCTATGGTCATTTTACAGTCTTGTTGATCTTACAATTACCTATATGCATGACATGCAGAGATTATTACAAATCGATATAAATTATTACAGACTCATATAACATAAATTACAACAATGAAAGTAGAAAGAGTCTTCATATTTCTTCGAGTTGCCATGTACCATCAATATGATCTTCCTACTATGGTCTTGCACACAAACTTTGGCAAACAAATACCAGAGTATTTGTCATAATCAAAACAGGGTATGACCTATGGGGTCAACAGTGGTGGATTCAAGGTATTGTAAATTGGCGGGTAAATTGAAAAGGGTAAAACAAAGGCTTAGGGTGTGGAATAAACAGACTTTTGGTTGTGTTGGTGGTATCATACAAAAGTTAGAGGAAAGGATGGAAAAATATGAGAATTTACTGCAGGTAGAGTACTCAGAATCAGTTGAAGAAGAGTTCCTTATTTCTAAGGCTGAATTGGAGGTATAGTATAGATGGGAAGAGATAAGGTTGGCGTAGCAAACAAAGAAGAAATGACTAACTAATGGTGACCAAAATTCAAAGTTTTTTCCATGCGGTGATTGCACAAAAAAGACGTAACTCTTGTGTGAATTCAATTGTGCTTCCTAATGGTTCGGTGCTGGAAAATATGCAGATGGTTCATAATAAGGCCGTGAATTATTTTGAGCAATTCTTGGGGCAGAATAGTTCTGTGCAAAGGCCAAATTTGGGAAGTATTATCCAATCAGTGGTTTCTGAGGATTCTATAAGACAACTGAAGGAAGAACCAACTGAGGAGGAGGTATATGCGGCTATTTCTTCTATTTCTGTGGATAGTAGCTCGGGACCGGATGGTTTTGGGTCTTCTTTCTATCTTACCTGCTGGAAGATTATTAAAAATGATGTGATGGAAGCGGTAAGGGCGTTCTTCAAAGGTGATATGTTGCCTCGGTATTTTTATTCTTCTTATATAGTTCTTATTCCAAAAGTAAAGGATCCTCAGTCTTTTGATAAATTTCGCCCGATAAGCCTTTGTAACGTAATCCTTAAAATTTTCTCCAAAATCCTTGTTGGCAAGCTATCGTTAGTGATGAGTGATTTAATATCACTTGAGCAAGGTGCTTTTGTGAAAGGGAGGAGTATTTTTGAAAATATAACTCTTGCTCAAGAGATGACAAAATTATTACATAGATGGGTGAGAGGAGGTAATATGATGTTAAAACTTGACATGAGCAAAGCATATGATCGAGTGGAGTGGCAGGTGGTAGATCATATTTTCCATGCTCTTGGTTTTCCAGATTGTTTTTTTAAGTTGATTCAGAATTGTATTTCTACTTCATGATTTTCTGTTATGATGCATGGCACTTACAGGGGTTTCTTAAAGTCAAAAAGGGGTTTGAGGCAGGGGGATCCGTTGTCCCCATATATTTTCATCATCATGGAAGAAGTTCTTTCTAAATTAATTCAAAAAAATTGACTAAGAAGCGGATTTTACCATTTGCGCATCTGAGTGGTGCTCCTATTATTTCACATTTAATGTACGCAGATGATGTTTTTATATTTGCTAATGCTAGTAAAAAGTAAAAAATCTGTTGGACAGTTAATGGAGGTGATCAACGAGTATGAAAGCTAGACTGGCCAAAGGGTGAATAAAGATAAATCAGTTATGTTTTTCTCAAAGAAGTTGGGTGCTCATAGGAAGAGAGAAATTCTACAAGAGACTAATTTTATTGAAGGTAATTTTTTTTTTTACGTATTTGGGAGTGCCAATCGTGGATGGTAAATTGAAGGGCTATCATTTTGACCCTTTATTTCAAAAAAATCAGTAAGAAAATTGAGGGCTGAAAAAGTAGACTATTGTCTCAAGGAGGTCGTCTAGTTTTGTTAAGACATGTGTTTTTGAGCATGCATTGCATCTGTTAGCTGTTCTAAATACCCCGAAGCTGGTGATAAAAAAGTTTCAAGGTATGGTTGCCTCTTTTTTCTAGGGATTTAAAGATGGGAAAGAAAAAATGAAATGGAGGGCTTAGAAGAAATTGTGTGTTCCTGTGGAGGAGGGAGGCATAGAGTAAGGGACATTTCGGAAGTGCAACAGTAATTGTTTATGAAGTTTGGTTGGCAGTTATTAACACAAAATTCTTTATGAGCTAGATTTTTTAAAGCTAAATATGTTAAATAAGGACATATTGCTCTTTATAGACCACATGGATCGAATTCTTCATTTTGGAGGAAAATTCTGCAGTGTATGCCTGAGCTGTTAAGTAAATCTAAGCAGAAGGTTAGAGAATGAGATGTAAAATTATGGTATGATAAGTTTCTGGATTTGGGACCTTTGTTTTCAAAATTTCCAGATGGTACACATTCACATATCATATTAAAAGATTTTGTTATTAATAATGTGTGGGATGTTGAAAATTTGCAAAAGATTTTGGGTTTTAATAAAACGGAAGAAGTGATGGAAAGAGTTGGAAAACTCAGAAACTCTTTTGACATCCTGCTATGGCTCCTGAAAAAGAATGGTTGCTTTAATACAAAGTCAGCATGAGATGTTATCAGAGTTAGAACTCCAAAGTTTGAGTGGGTAAAGTGGGTTTGGAACAAATGGTTACCGAAGAAAATTACTATTTATATGTAGAAAATTGCTTTTGAGTGCTTAATTGTTAATGAAAAGGTGAGAAGGGTGGGGGTATCACTTGCTTTGGCATGTGATAGTTACAAGATGAGGCAATCAAAAGATGTGGAGCATGTTTTGAATAAGGTAGATCTTGCTGCTGATGTATGGAGGAAGGTTTCGATGGAGGTAGGTGTACCTTTCCTTAGGCACCAAAGCTGGAAAGAAAGAGTTCAAATTTGATTTAATAAGGTTTCCCGATACTCTCAATTGGGAACATTGACGGGTTTGATTCCTTGTTTAGTAGTTTTGAGGTTATGGAGAAGGATACGTGTGGCTAGAATGGATGGAAAATTGTAGAGTAGTACAGATGTGTCTGTCCATTAAGAATTAGGTGGGGCTTTTGAGTAAGAACATGACAGTTATAACTCATTTAAATGATGCTAATGTTCAGATATTATAGAATCTGGAAGTGCAGATTTTGAATAAAAAGAATAAAGCTATGCAAGGTGTGAGATGGCTAAAACAGAGGCAAGGGAGGTTGAAACTAAATTTGGATGGGAGCAGCTTAAGGACTCCAGGGCCGGCGGGTGGCGGCGATATCCTTAAAGATTGTACAGGTTCTTTTATTTTTGGTTTTTCAAAATATTTTGGTTCTTGTTCTAATAATGAAGTTGAATCGAGAGCAATGATGGAAGGATTAAAGCATTGCAAAAAATTAGGTCATACCAGTATTGACATTGAATATGATTCGAATATTGTAGTAAATTAGATAAGATTCAATAAATGCCTTTTGTAAGAACTCGATCCATGAGATCTGGAATAAATAAATAAGGAAAGGGCAAAATAGTAAATTGGGCAGGCTTCATTGACGAAGCTAGAGTTCATCAACAAAGACCCTTCTGTTGCTCAGTCGGTGTGTGGCATTTGAGTGTTATCATGATACAACATACACACAGTTAAATGCATTCCAGTACTAATTTTTCACAGTACGTACACGCACACATACACATACTCATGATCAGTAATCCTCGGTGTCGTCAGACCCTTCGGCCCAAAGCCAGCCCGCAACATACGGCGTTGGCCCATAGCCAACTCGCGAACACAGCGCCACCGGTACATGGCTGGTCCTTGACTCCCATGGCATCGTACCGGCGCATAATTGGTGGATCCACACTCTTCGGCCTGATCTGCTGGTATAGGCTCACGCCCTTGGATATAGAGTCGGACACTCTTGCCTACGTGGCAGGTGATAAACACACGCCATCGGATATAGAGTCGAACACTCTCAGTACCTGGAACAATTCGGAACCACGCTCCTACTAGCATTTCAACATATCACACACACATGTATGCTCATATAACCAAACAAACCACGCCCATTTGGAAATCAAAATCATGGTTTTTCAAAAAAATATAGTTTAAACAAGTCAAGGCATGACCATTCCAATATCACAGTATAAATTAACATAAACCCACGGTTTTCAACAAAACCAGGGATGCAGCCCGTCGCCCTCTTTTTTCCAAAACTGTAATAATGAAAAACCCATAGTTTTTCCCGTTAGATCCCCCCAAATGAGTATCCAAAACACACACAGGACCGTGAACCTCAGTTCCACCGAGTCTGATTTCAAAAATAACCAATATAAACATAGTTCTCCTTACCTTTTCCCTGAATAAAAAATCTCGAACTCCAAGGTCCCTAAACAGCGAACCGAGTTTCAAAACCTACACATCATAGTATAGAATATGCTCACAAGATAGTTACCTGCAAAACTACCGAATCAGAATTGAAAACCGAGCCTTACCTCGATTTTTTGCCGAAACCCAAAAATCTACGAAACAAGATTCTGATCTGTAGAAGTTGTAGAGAATCCTTCCATGATCTTCGTGGTAACTTTAGATTTTCGATTCCATCAACGATCGGCGAAGAAATCTAGAGAGAGAGAGTGTAGGGAGAGTTCTAGAGAGAGAGAGAGAGATATGATTGAGTTCTCTTAGTGAGGAAGTAAAGGAAAATGATATTTATAGCCCCTTGACCCGGGCAACTTCGTCGACGAAATGGTGTTCTCGTCGACGAATCTTTCACTGACTTCATTGATGAATCGATGGCCTCGTCGACGAATCCTGATATTCCCAATTTCCGAAACTCCTCGGCTTCTCCTCATTGACAAGTCTCTAAATTTCGCCGACGAGAAGAACAAATGCTTCATTGACGAAATCTAGCTTTGTCGACAAAATGTGCCAAATTCCCAATTTGCCCCTCTCTTATTTATTTAAACTCATTTATCATGGTTCAGGTTCTTACAGAAAAGAAGCAGAGGCTCGTCGATAAGGAGAAGCCGAGAGGTTTTGAAAAATTTAGAAATCTTAGGCTCGTTGATGAGGCCACCGCTATGTCGACGAACTGTCTATGTTGACTCGTCGATGAAGACGCCGCCTCATCAATGAGTTTGGCCGAGTCAAAGATGCTATAAATATCTTTTTCCATTGCTTCATGGCTAAGTTATCAAAATCCTCTCTCTCTCTCTTTAGGAACTCGAACTCCACTCTCTTTCTCTAGATTTCTTCGTCGTACGTTTTTAGAATCGATGATCCGACGTTACTACAAGGATCAAGGGAGGATTCTCTTCGAGATTTGTGCAATAGATCTTCATTTCAATCATTTTTGTTTTTTGATCCAAAATCGAGGTAAGGCTCGATTTTCATTTCCGTTTTAGTAGTTCTATAGGGAATGGAATTTTAAGTATGTTTTGTACTGTGATTTATAGGTTTTGGGAACTCGGTTCACTGTTTAGGAGTCGTAGAGTTCGGGTTTGGATTTTTGGGGAAAGGTAAGGGGATTTTTTTTATATCGTTTATTTTCAAAATCGGATTCGGTAGAACTGTGGTTCATGGTCTTGCGTGTGTTTTAACTACTTATTTGTGAAAATCTAACAGGTAAAATTATAAGATTTTCATGTTACAGTTTTGGGAAAAAAGGGGCATTGGGTTGCATCTCTAGTTTCATTGGAAAACCGTGGATATATTGTGATATATATTGTGTTATGGAGATGGCCGTACCTTGACTTGTTTTAAACTATATTGTGAAAATCATGATTGTTGAGATTACCAAATGAGTGTCGAATGACTTGTTATATGAACGTACATGAGTTGTGATTTTCTGAAATGAGATATAGAAAAGGGGTTCCAAATTGTTTCAGGTTATGAAAGAGTTTCCGGCTCTATATCCGAGGGTGTGAAATACCACCTGCCAGTGGCAAAAGTGTCTGACTCTATATCTGAGTGCGTACAATACCACCTTTCCGACTGATCACCGAAGGGTGTGGATCTACCAGATGTACTAGTACGATGCCATGGGAGCCTGGGGCTACATCACGTGCCGGGGATAGCGTGTAATGCGGGCTGACTTTGGGCCGAAGGGTGTGACGACATCAGGCTACTTGATCGTGTGTGTGTGTGTGTGTGTGTGATGAGCACTATACTGGAACTATTTTGTGAAAATACTGAAATTGTATTGAACTGTGTATGTTTTATGTCATGATAACACTCAATTGTCACACACCGATATAACTTAGATCTGCCTTACTGAGAGGTGTCTCACCCCTATCGTACATACATGTTTTCAGGTCTTTCGAGTAACCGAAACTAGCGTCTTTGTGTTGGGAGCGTAGTGGTCGGTGTACAACGTGAAGTACTTGTGTAAGTACTAGGACTATATCAGGTTGTTGTTTTGGGTTTTGGCTGGCACCCAGGTTTATGTTTTGTATTATGGAGCTTAGACTCCTTTTGTATAGACTCTGGTATGGTACATTGTATGTATAGAAAGAACATTTTTCACTGTGTATATGTCATGTATGTGAATGTGTAAAGGGTGTATAGGAAACTCACGGGGTCGGACCCTCATTCATTATTGTATCATTGGTGTTTGTATAATACAGGGACGGGTTAGGTTATTATATCACACCTTGGGTCCCATTGCCGAGTTTGGGACGTGACAACTTGGTATCAGAGCTAACTAGGTTGTTAGGTCTTGTAGATTTGGTCAGGCATAGTTATGTGTACATTGTCATGCCTCGAACCCGCAGATGGGTCCTAGGTGTGAAAATAGTAACCTAACCTGTCTCTGTATCAATTAAACATACATGATACAATACTGGAAGAGGGTCCGACCCTGTGGGGTATACAGAAGCCCTACAAAACATACACATACACATCCATACTCATCAAATACACAGCGGAAATTGTTCAATCTATCCATATAACATACCATACCAAAGTCTATACAATACTAGGATACATGTTCCTATAATTACAAAACATACTCTGGGTGTCTACAAAAGAAAAACCATCATGACAACCCGGTTACAAAACTCATAGCTATCTAGGCACTAACCGTAGCTAAACGACACCCCTGCTTCCAGATGCTAGAATGTTAGTTTCGGCTACCTGAAGGACCTGAAAACATTTGTATATACATTCGGGGTGAGACACCTCTCAGTAAAGAAGAAAGAAGGTTATATCAGTGTGTGACATACTAGTGTTATTTGACGTAAAACATAACACCATACAATACGATACAATTTGAAACATTTCCATACAGTTTCATACAGTTCTATACAGTTCCAGTATTTTCAAAAATTCATTCCAGTACATACGATACCCAAATATACGGTCAGTGTCATCACACTCAAGCAATCGATACCCTATGATAATTGGAGCCTCATAGCAGCACGTCGCGAAATACGGTGAAGCTCACCCCCGTCGATGAGCAGCCGAAACACACTAGTAATATTTCACACCCTCAAATATAGAGCTGAACACTCTCACCCACGGTAATGAACTAGTACATGGTGTAGCGTACGGTAATTAGCCACCATATAGCTATTTCAGTGTACGGTAATTAGCCGCCACTGGCTGATTTCACAAAACCTGGAATCATTTTAGAACTCACGTTCCTATACTCATCAGCGTACAATCATTAGCCGCGACATAGCTGTTTTACAAAATATCTAGAACAATTACATACAACAATATATTCCACACTTATTTGGTATACCGTAAATCATATTGTTTTCAATTCAAGTATACATTTTTATAAATAAATGACTACGTAATTTCAATAATATAGTTTAAACTCAATATACAATTTTCCAATCAAAGTAAAGATGATACTCAAAAATCTCGATTTTCCCAAAAATTGTAACTTGAAAATCCCGCATTTTTACCCGATAGATTTTCCCAAATAAGTAGTCAAAATATACATACGATTGTAACCTACAAGTTTACGATACTGATTTCAAAAATAAACTAATATAAACTGAATCCCCTTACCTTAACCCAAAATCAAGCCACGAACTCTATAACCCTCAAAACTATGAACCAAGACACCAAAACCTAAACAACGCAGAACAATACTTCCTTACAATTCATACTACTACACATATCTCAAAACAGAAGTGGAAATCGAGCCTTACCTCAATTTTGGACCAAAACCCAAAATCGTTCGAAACGAGATTTTGATCCACTATTCACGACGAGAATCTTGCCTTGATCTACGCGGTAACGTCGTATTTATGAATTAGGCGACGAACGGCGAAGAAATCTAGAGATAGAGAGCGATCTTCAAGTTCTAGAGAGAGAGGGAGAGGATATTTTGACTTTTTTTAGCTCCAAAGTAATGGAAACTGATATTTATAGCCCTTGACTCGGCCGCCCTTGTCGACGAATTGACGTCCTCGTTGACGAGTCACTGAAGACACCTCATCGATGAGACGGTGACCTCATCGACGAGCCTGAGATCCCCGGTTTCCCGAAATCTCTCGGTTTCTCCTCGTCGACGAGCCTCTGAATTTTTTCGATGAGCAGTACATAGACTTCGTTGATGAGCTTTGGCTTCGTCGATGAACTCTGCTCAATTACCAATTTACCCTTTTTTATATATAATTAATCCATATACCATGGTTCAGGTTCTTACAACCTCCCCTCCTTACAAAAATTTCTTCCTTGAAATTTGCAATCTCTCATTACAACCTAATTTACACTACTAAATACATACACTCTCAAGATGATCCGACGGCCATTTATACGTAGCCCCGTCACAATACATACATACATACATACATACATACATTCCCTAACTTATGGCGGAGGAATACCGTGGTTACATACATACACAGCCCCGAGAGCTCATAATACAACAAGACTCTCCCAGAGACTAACCACACAATACTAATACAATAACAGAGTACTACATACATACATACATACACACCCACACCAACCCTGCTATCTAACTACTACTCAAAACAACTACGGATACTTCCAGTGTATTTTCGTTTCTAATTCCCAAGAAGCTTCTTCAACCGCATGATTTCGCCACAAAACCTTCACTAACGGTATCTCCCTGGTACGCAACTTCTAAACTTTTCAGTCCAAAATCTGAACTGGTACTTCCTCATATGCCAAAGCATCCCCAAGTTCCCAAGACTCATAACCAAAAACATGTGACAGATCTGGTACGTACCTCCTCAACATAGATACGTGAAATACATCATGGATCCTCGAGAGTGCAGGGGGTAGTGCAATTCGGTAGGCCACCAGACCCACTCGTTCTAGAATCTCGAATGGTCCGATAAACCTCAGGCTCAACTTGCCCTTCTTCCCGAATCTCATCACTCCTTTCATCGGAGCGATTCTCAGAAATACCTTACCCCCCACCTCGAACTCTAATTCACGGCGACGAACATCTACATAACTCTTTTGTCGACTCTAAGCTGATTTAATCCTCTCTCGAATCAAACCCACCTTCTCAGACACCTGCTGTTAAAGTTCAGGTCCTAACACTTGACGTTCACTAACCTTGTCCCAATACAAAGGAGATCGACACCTCCAACCATACAAAGCCTCGAACGGTTCCATCTCGATACTAGCATGGAAGCTATTGTTATAAGCAAATTCCACTAGTGGTAGAAAATGAATCCAACTACCACCGAAGTCTAATATGCAAGCCCGTAACATATCTTCCAAGGTCTGTATTGTCCTCTCCGACTGTCCATTGGTCTAGGGGTGGAACGCTGTACTAAAAGTAAGCTTCGTCCCCATTGCTTCCTACAAGCTCTTCCAGAATCAAGAAGTAAATCTCGGGTCTCGATCTAAAACAATGGATACCAGTACCCCGTGCATTCTTACTATCTCGTGTACGTACAAAAACGCTAACCTACTCAAAGGGTAGCTAACCTTCATTGGTAAAAAGTGAACAGATTTCGTCAACCTGTCCACGATCACCCAGATAGCATTATGCCCATGAAGTGCTGGCGGTAATTCGGTAAAAAGTCCATGGAAATGTACTCCCATTTCCACACAAGAAAAGCAAAGGCTGCAATGGCCATGCCGTCCTCTGATGCTCATCTTTCACCTACTGACACGTCAGACATTGCTTCACGAACCGGGCAATATCCCTCTTCAGACCACTCCACCAGAAGGACTCGTGCAAATCCCAATACATCTTCGTGCTACCCGGATGCACCGTATACAAGGAACGATGCTCCTCCTCCAAAATTGTCTTTCTGATCTCGTTGTCGTTTGGAACACATAGTCTGGTCCCAATTCTCAACACACCTTTCTCAGAGATGTTAAAATCTACAACCAACCCCTGCCCTATTTTCTCCACAATCTCAACCAACTTCGCATCCCTAGTCTGCGCGGCTTTAATACACTTAAACAAAGTTGGTTGGATCACCAAGCTAGCAATGAAAGTATGATGATCACAAACCACCAACTCTACATCAAGGCTTTTCAAACCCCGTCTGATATGATGCTGAGCTTTAGCTGCAGACACCGCCGCATGCTCTGACTTTCGACTCAACGCGTCAGCTACCACATTAGCTTTCCTCGGGTGATAACTGATCGTGCAATCATAGTCCTTAATCAACTCCAGCCACTGCCTCTGCCTCATATTCAACTCCTTCTGCGTGAAAAAGTACTTGAGGCTCTTATGGTCAATGAAAATCTCACACTGAACACCGTACAGGTAGTGTTGCCAAATTTTCAGTGCATAAACTACAACGGCCAATTCCAGATCATGCGTAGGGTAATTCTTCTCGTATTCCTTAAGTTTTCGAGAAGCATAAGCAATTACCTTACCTTGTTGCATAAGCACACATCCCAAACCTTTCAAAGATGCATCGTTAGAGATCACAAAACCGTCATTCCCCGAAGGAATGGTCAAGATCGGAGCAGTAACCAATCGTTGTTTCAGCTCCTGGAAACACTACTCGCAATCCTTAGTCCAATCAAACTTCACACCCTTCCTGGTTAATCATGTCAGAGGCCTAGAAAACTTAGAGAATCCTTCCACAAACCAACGATAATAACCTGCCAGTCCTAGAAAACTCCGCACCTCCTGTACACTCTTCAGTCTCGTCTAGTCAACCACAGTTTCAATCTTACTAGGATCAACTGAGATACCACCCTTAGACACTACATGGCCTAAGAGTGCAACCTGATTTAACCAGAACCCACACTTCTTCAGCTTGACATATAGCTTCCTCTCTCACAGAATCTGTAGCACCAACCTCAGATGGTTTCCATGCTCTTCCGAACTCCTCAAGTATACCAGAATGTCATCGATAAATACCACTACGAACTGGTCAACGTACTCATGGAAAAACCTGTTCATTAAATTCATGAACACTGCCGGAGCATTCATCAGCCCAAAAGGCATGACTAAGAACTCATAGTAACCGTATCTGGTTCGGAAAGCATTCTTCACCACATCCTTAGATCGAACCTTCACCTGATGATACCCTAACCGTAGGTCAATCTTTGAAAAGACATGTGTTCCTTACAACTGGTCAAAGAGATCATCAATACGAGGCAACGGGTAATGGTTCTTCACAGTCACCTTGTTAATCTCACGGTAATCAATGCACATACGCATCGACTTGTTCTTCTTCTTCACAAATAAAACTACAGCTCCCCAGGGTGATACACTAGGTCGGATAAAATCCTAGTCCAGTAGTCCTTGCAACTACTCCTTCAACTCCCGAAGTTTTACTGGAGCCATCCGGTACAGAGCTTTAGAGATCGGTGTCTTACCATGCAGCAACTCCATTGAAAACTCCACCTCACGATCCGAAGGTAAATCGGGTAAATCTTCTAGAAACACATCCGGGAACTTGCTGACTACCCAAATATCCTCAAGCCTCAACTCATCTAGCGGCAGTTCCTTCACACAAGCTAGGTACCCTTGACATCCTTCCATGAGTAGCCTCCTCGCTTGTAATGCCGATAGAATCTGAGGCGTCGAATGCACACACGATCCTATGAACTCATACTCCTACTTCCCATGAGGTTTGAACACTACTATCTTCCTACTACAATCAATCACCGTATAACTAGAGAATAATTAATCCATCCCCAGTATGACGTCGAAACCAGACATGTCGTATACTACAAGATTCGCCGGTAGTAGCCTTCCCTGAATTACCATTGGGCAGTTTCCTAACATCTTACTACAGATCATCACACTCCCAGTCGGTGTAGCCACAGACAACCTCTCATCCATCACTCGGGTTTCAACCCCACACAACTTCACAAAACTAGCAGATATAAACGAATGGGTTGCTCCTGAATCAAATAAAACGACAGCTTTATTTGAAAGCAGTAACATGGTACCTGTCACTATGTTCCCAGCGTGTTCTGCATCTGCTGAAGTAAGTGAGTATACCCTCGCCGGAGCTGTGGTTGCCTGGTAGTTTCCCCGAAGCATCTGATTACTCCCATCGTTCTGGCTCGGTGTAGGCATATCTCTCCTCGGTGCCTGACAGCTCTGTGACATGTGGCCCTACTTGCCACAGTTGTAGTAGTTACCCCAGAATGGTTGACATTTACCATCATGCCATTTACAGCACTTAGCGCATAGTGCAGAGGATGGATCCCCCTAAGAACTCTATCGCTCGATGTTCTGCCGATAACCTGAGTTGTAGTTCTTCTTCTTCTTCCACTGTCTTTGTTGAGGACAAGTCTGCGAGCCAGAATATACTGGCTTCTTCCTCTATTCCTACACCACCTTGTCTCCCTAGAGGTCGACCTCAACTATGGTGACTTTATCCACCAGAATAGAGAACTCGCGGATCTGTAGCATCCCCACAAGCCGGCGGATATCCTTTCTTAGACCCCTCTCAAACCTCCGAGCCTTCTCATACTCATTTGAAACCAAATATAGCACAAAACAAGATAACTCGATATATCTGGAGGCGTACCTCTGCATCGTCAGAGTCCCCTACATCAGGCCCGAGAACTCATCGGCCTTCACATCGCGAGTGGACGTGAGGAAATATCTCTTAAAGAAAACCTCCTTGAAGCGGCCCCACGTCATACCCGATGGCCCAGCTCTCTATTTCTCAAGCAGACTTACCGCAGTCCACCAACGCCTGGCCTCTCCAAACAGCTGGAAAGTAGTGAAAAGGACTCTCTGTTTATCCGTGCAGTGGAGGACTTCCAAAATCCTCTCAGTCTTCGCGACCTAGTCCTCTGCTATAATCAAATTGGGTCCTCCTAAAAATGTTGGAGGGCGCATACGTGTAATCTCTCGATGGTACACCCCGCATCAGTAGGAGAGCTCTCGTGTTTCCTAACACTTTGCCCAATCTCTCGCATCACTTGTCTCATCAAACCTCGTGGCATGAAAGGAGACTCATCACTCGCAATCTCCTCGGAGCCACTATCCAAGTTGTTATCCTTGGGCTCCGTTCTGAAAACAAAATAGGAATCGGTTAGAATTCCTATATCGTACACAGTTAACACAATCATTAGAACTAATCATGTCAACTACAACTCTAATGGGTCCAAGTCTATCCTATCACACTGACACGAATCCATCAATGGTTTGCCATGATCTTTCTAAAATCATCATTTCAGGAAGAACACAGAACACCGCCAACAAGTCCCTGTCTAGTAACGACACAATTCCCGACCTACTCTACCCATTTCCTACATCGTATACTCTGGTATGTACACATAATTACGCCTAACCAAGTCTACAAGACCTAACAACCTGGTTAGCTAGCTGTCATGCCCCGAACCCACAAATGGGTCCCAGGTGTGAAAATAGTAACCTAACCTGTCTCTGTATCAATTAAACATACATGATACAATACTGGAAGAGGGTTCGACCCTGTGGGGTATACAAAAGCCCTACAAAACATACACATACACCTCCATACTCATCAAATACATAGCGGAAACTGTTCAATCTATCCATATAACATACCATAACAGAGTTTATACAATACTAGGATACATGTTCCCATAATTACAAAACATACTCCGGGTGTCTACAAAAAAAAAACCATCATGACAACCCAGCTACAAAACTCATACCTATCCAGGCACTAACCGTAGCTAAACGACACCCACGCTTTCGGATGCTAGAATGTTAGTTTCGGCTACCTAAAGGACCTAAAAACATTTGTATATACATTCGGGGTGAGACACCTCTCAGTAAAGAAGAAAGCAGGTTATATTAGTGTGTGACATACTAGTGTTATTTGACGTAAAAAAAAACACCATACAATACGATACAGTTTGAAACATTTCCATACAGTTTCATATAGTTCTATACAGTTCTAGTATTTTCACAAATTCATTCCAGTACATACGATACCCAAACGATAGCGTATGGTAGTTAGCTGCGACATAGCTGTTTTACAAAAAACCTAGAACAATTACATACAACTTGTCACCCCCTGAACCTAAAAATGGGACCTAGGGGTGAAAATGTAATCTAACATGTCCCTGTATCATACAAATCATCCAAGATACAGTACAATGAATGAGGGTGCAACCCCGTGGGGTTACCAGATGCCCTACACACATCCATGCACAACATAATATACGCAGTGAAAAAAGGCCTTTCTATACAAGCATGGTACCATACCAGAGTCTATACAAGAGCAGAAACAAGGCTCCATCATACAATGTAGAATCGGGTGCCCAACATATCTCAAAATAGCAACCCACAAAACACAAGTCCTAGCACTTACCCAAGCGCTACCCACAGTACATCGGCCACTATGCTCCTTACACAAGGACGCTAATTTTGGTTACTCGAAGGACTTGAAAAATGTGTACGTATAGCAGGGTGAGACACCTCTCAGTAAGGAAGAATAAAAGTTATATCAGTGTGTGGCATTTGAGTGTTATCATGACAACAATACATACAAAGTTAAATGTAGTTTTAGTACTAATTTCATAACAGTGCATACACGAACACACACATGATCAAGCAATCTCGGTGTCGTCACACCCTTCGGCCCGAAGCTAGCTCGCGACATACGGCGTTGGCACGTAGCCAACACCCGAAACATGGCGCCATCGGCACATGGCTAGCCCCAGACTCTCATAACATCGTATCGACGCAAATTGGTGGATTCACACCCTAAGGTGATCAGCCGGTAAGGCTCACGCCCTTAGATATAGAGCCCGACACTCTTGCCAAACATGGCCTAACGATTTTATACGCCCACGAATATAGAGTCGGATACTCTCAATACCTGGAACAAATTCGGAACCACATTCCTACTCGCATTTCAACTAATCACACACACATGCATGCTCATATAACCAAACAAACTACACCCATTTGGTAATCTAAAATCACGGCTTTCCAAACACATATAGTTTAAACAAGTCAAGGCACGTTCATCCCTATAACACAGTATAAATCCTTATATACATTCGGTTTTCAACAAAACCAGGGATGCAGCTCGTCACCCCCTTTTTCCCAAAACTGTAATAATGAAAAACCCATAGTTTTCCTCATTAGATTCCTCCAAATGAGTTGCCAAAACACACACAGGACCATGAACCATAGTTCCACCGAGTCTGATTTCGAAAATAACCGACATAAACTAATTCCCCTTACCTTTCTCCCAAATAACAAATCCCGAACTCCAAGGCTCTTAAACAGCGAACCGAGTTCCAAAAACTACAAATCCCAGTACATTTTCTGAACCCAAACCGTGGTATATGGGCTAATTATAAAAAATAAGGGCAAAAATGGAATTGTACAGATTTCATCGATGAGGCCACAATTCGTCGGCGAAGGTTGAAGGCTTCTCTTTGATGAAATCCAAAAGCTCATCGACGAGTGATTACCGAGAGGTCCAGAAAAATGTGAAATATCTAGCTCGTCGACAAGGCTGCCGATTCGTCGATGAGGCTAGTGAAGAATTCGTCGACGAGGACCCCAATTTGTCGATAAATTCCCTCGGGTCAAAGGCTTATAAAAGGATATTTTGAGTTTGCTTTAGGGCTAAGTTTTCCCCAAGCTCTCTCTCTCTCTCTCTCTAGAACTCTCACTACACTCTCTCTCTCTCTCTAGTTTTGTTTGCTGATCGTTGCCCAATTTGTAAATCCAAGGTTACTGCAAGGATAAATGAAGGATTCTCTACATTTCTAGCGGATCGGAATCTCATTTCGGAGGATTTCAAGTTTCAGGTTAAAATCGAGGTAAGGCTCGATTTTCATTTCTAATTCAGTATATGTGTAGTAGTATGAATTTTAAGCATTTACTGTATGTGGTTTGTAGGTTTCGGAGTCTTGATTCATAGTTTTGAGGACCGTAGAGTTCGTAGTTGGATTTCGGTTAAGGTAAGGGGATTCTGTTTATATCAGTTCATTTTCGAAATCAGGATCGGTAAGCCTGTAGGCTACGATCGTATGTATGTTTTGACTACTTATTTGGGAAAATCTATCAGGTAAAAATACGGGATTTTTGGGTTACAGTTTTTCGGGAAAATTGGGGATTTCAGGTATCATCTCTATTTTGTTTGGAAAACTGTTGGTTGTGTTAAAACTGTATTATTGAGGTGAACTTAATCCATATTTGCATAAACTGTATACTTGAATTTGTAAAAGATATGATTTGCCGTAAACCAAATAAGTGTGGTATGTATGGTTGTAAGTATTTTTTCGAGGTATTTGTGAAATAGCTATGTGGCGGCTAATTGCCGTACGCTGAAATGTATAGGAATGTGAGTTCGAAAATAATTCCAGGTATTTGTAAAATAGCCATGTATCAGTTAATTATCGTGGACGAGAGTGGCCAGCTCTATGTTCGGGGTGTGAAATATCACCAGTATGTTCCGGCTGGTCACCGAAGGGTGTGTTTTATACCGCATGTAGCAATGTAATCAATGTGGGCCTAGGTCGTCGCAGCGTAGTTGTGCATATGACAATGTAATTGTTGTGAGATTAGGTGACCTTGTGTAGTTGCGTATGTGGCAATGTAATCACTGTGGGCCTGAGTCGTCACTTCGTAGTTGCATGTGTAGTAATGTAATCGCTATGAGACTGGGTGACCTTGTGCAGTTGCGTATGTAGCAATGTAATCAATATTGGGCATGAGTCATCGCATTGTAGTTGCGTATGTAGCAATGTAGTCAGTGTGAGACTAGGTGACCTTATGTAGTTGCGTATGTAGCAATGTAATCGCTGTAAGATGAAGTGACCTTGTGTAGTTGCGAACTAGTGTGACAACACGACCGTATGTACTGAAATGGTTTTTGTGAAAATACTGGAACTGTATGGAATTGTATGTATATATATGAAACGTTATGGAAATATTTCGAACTGTATCGTATTTTATAGTGTAATGACGTATGTAAAATAACACTTGTATGCAACACACTGATATAACTTGTTTTCTCCCTTACTGAGAGGTATCTCACCACGAATATATATAAATATTTTTCAGGTCCTTCGGGTAGCCGAAACTAGCATCATAGCGGTCGGAAACAATGGGTGTCGTTTAGCTACTATTGGTACCTGTTAGGTACGAGTTGTAATATCCAGGTTGTCGAGATGGTTTTTGTAGACACCTGGGGTATGTTGTATTATGGGAATGTATATCCTAGCTTGTATAGACTCTAGTATGATATTAGTTATGTATGAAAGACCGTATTTCGCTACGTATTTTGATGAGTATGGATGTTTATGTGTATGTATATAGGGCATCCGTTCACCCCACGGGGTCGGACCTTTTTTTTTTTTTTTATGTTGTATCATGTATGATTTAAATTGATACAGAGACATATTAGGTTACTTTATTCACACCTGGGACCCATTTCTAGGTTTGAGGCGTGACAGCTTGGTATCAGAGCTAACCAGGTTGATAGGTCTTGTAGACTTGGTTAGGAGTATTGATGTGTACATACCAGAGTATATGATGTAGGAAATGGGTAGTGTTGGTCAAGGGTTATTCTATTGCTAGATCAGGAGTTGTCGGTGGTATTCCGTGTTTTTCCTGGAATGATGATTCCAGTAAAGGCAGGGCAGACCATTGATGACTTTCGTGTCGTTATGACGGGACATGCTTAGACCTGTGAGAGTAATAGTTGATATGATTAGGTCTATGATTGTGTTAACTGCGTACGATATAGGAATTCTAACCGATTCCTATTCCGCTTTTAAAATGGAGCCCAAGGATAATAACTTGGAGAGTGGCTCCGAGGAGACGGAAAGCGAAGAGTCTCCTTCTGTGTCTCGTGGTTTGGCGAGACAGGTGATCCGAGAGATTGGGCGGAGTGTTAGGAGAAGTGAGAGCTCTCCTACGGATATGAGGTTTACCATCGAGAGGTTCACACATATGCACCCTCCGACATTCACGGGAGGACCTGATCCAATTGTGGTGAAGGACTGGGTCGAGAAGACCGAGAGGATTTTGGAAGTCCTCCACTGCACTAAGAAGCAGAAGGTCTTATACTCTACCTTCTAGTTGACCGAGGAGGCAGGGCGATGGTGGACGGTAGTGAGCCTGATGGAGAGGTAGAGAGTTGGTCCATCTGGTATGACGTGGGGCAGTTTCAAGGAGGTATTTTTCGAGAGATACTTTTTGGTCTCCTCTAAGGATGCAAAGGCCGATGAGTTTTCGGGCCTGACACAGGGAACTTTGATGGTGCAGAAGTATGCTGCCAGATTTGTCGAGTTGTCTCGATTCGTGCCGTACTTGGTTTCGAATGAGCATGAGAAGGCTTGGAGGTTCGAGAGGGGTCTGAGGAAAGACATCCGCCGTCTTGTGGGGATGCTGTAGATCCGTGAGTTCTCTGTCCTGGTGGATAAAGCCACCATAATTGAGACCGACCTTCGGGGAAATGAGGTTGTGCAAGTTCAGGGGAAGAGGCCAGTATCTTCTGGTCCTCAGAGTGGTCCTCGGCAGAGTCAGTGGAAGAAGAAGAAGAATTACTACTTTGCTTATCGGCAGAGCACCGAGCGGCCAATTTCTCAGGGGGATCCATCCTCCGCATCTTGCGCTAAGTGTCGTAAATGGCACGATGGAGAATGCCAGACGTTCTGGGGTGTCTGCTACAACTGTGGTAAGTCTAGCCACATGGCGAAGAACTGTCAGGAACAGAGAAGGATTATGTCTACATAGAGTCAGAACCGTGGGAGTAATCAGATGCCTCGGGGAAACCACCAGGCGAACACGACTCCAACAAGAGTATATTCACCTACTCCAGCAGATGTGGAACACGCTGGGAATGTGGTGACAGGTACCGTGTTATTGCTTTTGAATAGAGCTGTTGTTTTATTTGATTCGGGGGCAACCTATTCATTCATATCTGCTAGTTTTGTAAAGTTGTGTAAGGTGGAAACCTGTGTGATGAGTGAGATGTTGTCTGTGACTACGCCGACTGAGAGTGTAACGATTTGTAGTAAGATGTTAGGAAATTGCCCAGTTGTGATTTAGGAGAGACTGCTACCGGCGAATCTTGTAGTATACGACAGGTCGGGTTTTGATGTCATACTGGGAATGGATTGGTTGTTCTCCAACTATGCGGTGATTGATTGTCGTAAGAAGGTAGTAGTGTTCAGACCTCCTGGGAAGCAGGAGTATGAGTTTGTAGGATCGTGTGTGCATTTGACGCCACAGATTTTATCGGCATTATAGGCGAGAAGGTTACTCTCGGATGGTTGTCAGGGGTACCTAGCTTGCGTAAAGGAACCACCGTGGGATAAGTTGAGACTTGAGCACATTCAGGTGGTCAACAAGTTTCTAGATGTGTTTCCAGATGACTTACCCGGTTTACCTCCAAATCGTTAGGTGGAGTTTACGATTGAGTTGCTGCCTGGCAAGGCACTGATCTTTAAAGCACCGTATCGGATGGCTCTAGAAAAATTTTGGGAGTTGAAGAAGCAGTTGCAGGAACTACTGGACCAGGATTTTATCTGACTGAGTGTTTTTTCCTTAGGGAGCTCCATTATTATTTTTGAAGAAGAAGGATGGGTCGATGCGTATGTGCATTGACTTCCGTGAGATCAATAAAGTGACGGTGAAGAACCGTTACCCTTTGCCTCGTATAGATGATCTCTTTGACCAACTGCAGGGAACGCAGGTCTTTTAAAGATTGATCTACAGTTAGGGTATCATCAGGTAAGGGTTAGATCTGACGATGTAGCAAAAACGACTTTCCAAACCAGATACGGCCACTATGAATTCTTGGTTATGCCGTTTGGGTTAACCAATGCGCCAGTAGTGTTCATGGATCTGATGAACAGGGTATTTCATGAGTACCTGGATCAGTTCATAGTGGTGTTCATCGATGACATTCTGGTATACTCGAGGAGTACGGAAGAGCACGTGGAACATTTAAGGTTAGTGTTACAGATTCTACGGGAGAATAAATTGTATGTTAAGCTAAAAAAGTGTGAGTTCTGGTTGAATCAGGTCACGTTATTAGGCCATGTCATGTCTAGGGGTGGTATCTCCGTTGATCCCAGTAAGATTGAAGTTGTGGTTGACTAGACTAGACCGAAGAGTGTGCAGGAGGTTCGGAGTTTTTTGGGACTGGCGGGTTACTATCATCGGTTCGTGGAGGGTTTCTCTAAATTGTCTGGACCTCTGACATGAATGACTAAGAAGGGGGTGAGGTTTGACTAGACTAGTGATTGCGAGCATTGCTTTCTCAAGTTGAAGCACTGGCTGGTTACTGCTCCAGTATTGACCATTCCTTCGAGGGATGGGGATTTTATGATTTATAGCGACGCGTCTCTGAAAGGTTTGGGATGTGTGCTTATGCAACAGGGTAAGGTGGTAGCTTATGCTTCTCGGCAACTTAAGGAGTATGAGAAGAATTACACTACGCATGACTTAGAGTTAGCTACTATAGTTTATGCCTTGAAGATCTGGCGAAACTACCTGTACGGTGTTCAGTGTGAGATTTTCACTGACCATAAAAGCCTCAGGTACTTTTTCACGCAGAAGGAGCAGAATATGAGGCAAAGGCGGTGGCTAGAGTTGATTAAGGACTACGATTGCATGATCAGTTATCACCCAGGAAAGGCTAATGTGGTAGCAGATACGTTGAGTCGGAAGTTAGAGCATGCATCAGTAACTGCAGTTGTGGCTCAACATCATGTCAGACAAGATCTGGAAAGCCTTGGCATGGAGTTGGTGTCTGGTGATCATCAGGCTTTCATTGCTAGCTTGGTGATTCAACCGACTTTGTTTGATTATATTAAAACCGCGCAGGTTATTGATGCAGAGTTAGCTGAGATTGTAAAGAAAGTGCAGCAGGGTTTGGCTACGGATTTTAACATCTTTGATAGAGGTGTGTTACGATTTGGGACCAGGCTATGTGTTCCCACTGACGATGAGATCAAAAGGACGATTCTGGAAGAAGCGCATCGTTCATTGTATACAGTACATCCGGGTATTACGAAGATGTATTGGGATTTGTACGAGTCCTTATGGTGGAGTCGTATGAAGAGGGATATTGCTCGGTTTGTAGAGCAGTATCTAACGTGTCAGCAGGTGAAAGTTGAACATCAGAGGCCGGCAGGATTGTTGCAACCTTTGCCTATTTCGGTATGGAAATGGGAACATATCTCCATGGACTTTGTTACCGGATTGCCACCAGCGCTGCACGGGCAGAATGCTATTTGGGTAATTGTGGATAGGTTGACGAAATCTGCTCACTTTGTACCAACGAAAGTTAGCTACCCTTTGAGTAGGCTAGCTAATATGTATGTGCATGAGATTGTGAGAATGCACGGAGTACCGTTGTCCATTTTTTCAAATTGGGATCCGAGGTTTACTTCTCAATTTTGGAAGAGTTTGTAGGAGGCATTGGGGATGAAGCTTACTTTCAGTATAGCGTTCCACCCCCAGACTAATGGACAGTTGGAAAGGACAATATAGATCTTGGAGGAAATGTTACGGGCTTGTGTATTGGACTTCGGTGGTAGTTGGATTCAGTTTCTACCACTAGTGGAGTTTTCCTATAACAATAGCTTCCAGACTAATATAGGGATGGCATCGTTCGAGGCTTTGTTTGGTCGGAGGTGTCGATCTCCTTTGTATTGGGATGAGGTAGGTGAACGTCAGGTTTTAGGACTTGAACTCGTGCAGCAGGCATATAAGAAGTTAGGTTTGATCCAGGAGAGGATTAGATCGGCTCAGAGCCGGTAGAAAAGTTATGCGGATGTTCGCCGCCGTGAGTTGTAGTTCAAGGTGGGGGGTAAGGTATTCCTTAGAATCGCTCCAATGAAGGGAGTGATGAGATTCAGAAGGAAGGGCAAGCTGAGCCCAAGGTATATCGGACCATTCGAGGTCATTGAGCAAGTGGGTACGGTTGCCTACAGAGTTGCACTACCCCCAGCACTCTCGAGGGTCCATGATGTGTTTCATGTATCCATGCTGAGAAGGTACGTGTTGGATCCATCTTATGTTATTAGTTATGATGAGTTTGAAGTCGGGGATACTTTAGCGTATGAGGAGATACCTGTTCAGGTTTTGGACCGTAAAGTTCAAAAGCTCATACCAAAGAAATACCATTAGTAAAGGTATTGTGGCGAAACCACGAGGTTGAGGAAGCTTCTTAGGAACTAGAAACAGAAATACGCCGGAAGTATCCGCAGTTGTTCTGAGTAGTACTTGGATAGCAAGGGGGGTATGAGTATGTATGTATGTATGTAAACCTCTGTTATCGTATTGTATTTAGTGGTATGTCTCTGGGAGAGTTTTGTTGTATTGTAAGCTCCCAAGACCGTGTGTGTATGTTACCACGGTATTACTCCACCATAAGTGAGGAAATGTATGTATGTATCATAACGGGGCTACGTATAAATGGCCGCCGTATTTGTAGGGTATGTATATGTCGTAGAGGAGTTGCGTATAAATGGCTTCTGTTTCAGCCTAAAGTATGTATGTATGTTATAGTATGAAGGTGTTCGTAATGAGAGATTGCAAATTTCGAGGACGAAATTTTTGTAAGGAGGGGAGATTGTAAGAACTCAAACCGTGGTGTATGGGTTAATTATGAAAAAGAGGGGCAAAAATGGAATTATACAGATTTCGTCGATGAGGCCACAATTCGTCGACGAAGGTTGAAGGCTTCTCGTTACAAAATTCACAAGCTCGTCGACGAGTGATTACCCAGAGGTCCAGAAAAATTTGAAATATCTGGCTCGTCGACGAGGCTAGTGAAGAATTCTTCAATGAGGACCCCAATTCATCGACAAATTCCCTTGGGTCAAAGGCTTATAAAAGGATATTTTGAGTTTGCTTTGGGGCTAAGTTTTCCCCAAGCTCTCTCTCTCTCTCTCTAGAATTCTCCCTACACTCTCTCTCTCAAGTTTTGTTTGCTGATCGTTGCCTGATTCGTAAATCCAAGGTTACTGTGAGGATCAGTGAAGGATTCTCTACGTTTCAAGCGGATCAGAATCTCGTTTCGGAGGATTTTAGGTTTCGGGTTAAAATCGAGGTAAGGATTGGTTTTCATTTATGATTCAGTATTGTGTAGTAGTACGGATTTTGAGCATGTACTGTACTGTGGTTTGTAGGTTTCGGAGTCTCGGTTCGTAGTTTTGAGGACCGTAGAGTTCGTAGTTGGATTTTGGGTTAAGGTAAGGGGATTCTATTTATATCAGTTTATTTTCAAAATCAGGATTGGTAACCCTGTAGGCTATGATCGTATGTATGTTTTGACTACTTATTTGGGGAAATCTATCAGATAAAAATGCGGGATTTTTGGGTTACAGTTTTTTGGGAAAATTGGGGATTTTGGGTATGATTACGCGTCAAAACTGCGTAATTGGATGTTTAACCCGGGCTTTACGGTTTATATTTTTAATTAAATGTCTAAAATTGTCCAATATTTTAATAAAATGCCAAAATCATTATTCTTGAACTTTATTACACTATTTATGAAGTTTTGGTAATTTTTTGTCGCAGGAAAATTCCCGGGAATCAAAACCGACACCTATTCGTATTTTATACATAACTTTTCCGTACGAGCTCCAATTGAGACAATTCAAATTTCTAGAGAAAGAGGAAAGGATCATCTACAACTTTCATGTTTTGAGTTTTGTGAGATACAAGCTCCAAAAGAGTCCGATTTGCGATGAACAGAGGATGAAAAAAATGAAAAAATATAGCAATTCGGGTTTCCTATTTGGGTCTAGGGCTTTCCCCCCTTATCCTATTTAACCCTTCTCTTTCTCTTCCTGCATAGGCAGCCCCCATGGCTCCCCATTCTCCTCTTCTCCTTCCTCTTCTTTTTCTTCTTCTTCTTTAGTTTGTTTTATTTGTTCTTTTCAATTCTGCTTTGCTCTTTGTCTCTTCTCTCTTATTCTTCCCTGCTCTCCTTCTTCTCTTCTCTCCAATTTCTTTGTTTTTTCTTACCCAACCTCCAGCCTCTCTGCTGTACGTGAATCAACAAACCACCCGTGAGCCTCCACGAGCTGCTGCACAGTCCATAGCACAGCACCCTGCTGCCACGGCCTAAAGCTTTCATGGCTTTTCTTTTTCTCTTTCTCTCATCTTTTCTTTCTTTTTATATAATTTTTGGTTAGTTGAATAAGTGTTAAATGTTATCTTTTGAAGATTATTTAAAGTTTTGAATTTGAATATTGTGTTAGTCAGATAATTGTTAAGTATTAATTTTTTATTGGGTTATTTGAAATTTTGAATTGCGAATGTTTTTAATTTTTGGTTCTTTTTGAAGCTCAGCTTAATTAGGGTCAGATTTATCAAAGTTTGCATTTTCATTGTGTTTCGATAGCATTTAAATTTAGGTTTTTGTTTGTGTCTTTTTTATTTTGGTTCGAGTTCTTGATTTTTGTTAAAGTTTCGATTTTTAAATTGTGTGTGTGTGATTGAGTTTCCATTATGTGCTTTAATTCCATGATTAATGTTACCATTTTTAATTAGTGCGTGTTTCGATGTTTCCTTAGGTAGATTAGAGTTTCCATTCTTGCATGTTTTAGTTCCATGTTTTAGGTTTCCAGTTTTTATTAACGCGTGTCCTAATGTTTCTTTAAGTAGACGTAGGGTTTCTATTCTTGTTTTCTTTTATTTAGTGAATGTTAGTTTAGAGTTTTAAATTACGTGTCATTTAATTCAAAGTGGAACTCAACAATCTTGAAAAACCCGAATCTGAACTGAGTTCAGTGCATTTTTATTTTCGATTGGACGAACGTAAAATCTGAGATTAAACGCATTCCCTGAGGAGACGATCTAGCCCTTGGGCTTAATATTACACGACAGAACTCCTATACTTGGGATAGCTTTCGAGCTGCTCATTTTTCGAGTGAGTCAGGGTATCATCTCTATTTTGTTTGAAAAATTGTTGGTTGTGTTAAAACTGTATTATTGAGGTGACCATAATCCATGTTTGCATAAACTGTGAATTTGTAAACGATATGATTTGTCGTAAACCAAAAAATTGTGATATGTATGGTTGTAAGTATTTGTTCCAGGTATTTGTAAAACAGTTATGTGGCGGCTAATTACTGTACACTGAAATGTATAGGAACGTGAGTTCCAAAATGATTCCAAGTATTTGTAAAACAGCTATGTATCGGTTAATTACCGTGGATGAGAGTGGCCGGTTCTATATCCGAGGTGTGAAATATTACCAGTATGTTCCGCCTAGTCACCGAAGGGTGTGTTTTACACCGTATGTAGCAATGTAATCACTGTGGGCCTAGGTCATTGCAGCGTAGTTGTGCATGCAGCAATGTAATCATTGTGAGACTTGGTGACCTTGTGTAGTTGCGTATGTGGCAATGTAATCACTGTGGGCCTGAGTCATCACTTCATAGTTGTGTGTGTAGTAATGTAATTGCTGTGAGACTAGGTGACCTTGTGTAGTTGTGTATGTAGCAATGTAATCACTATTGGGCCTGAGTCGTCGCATTGTAGTTGCGTATGTAGCAATGTAATCGATGTGAGACTAGGTGACCTTGTGTAGTTGTGTGTGTAGCAATGTAATCACCATTGGTCCTTGTTCGTCACAGGGTAGTTGCGTTTGTAGCAATGTAATCGATGTGAGACAAGGTGACCTTGTGTAGTTGCGAACTAGTGTGACAACACTAACCGTATGTACTGGAATGGTTTTTGTGAAAATACTGAAATTGTATGTATATGCATGAAACTGTATGGAAATGTTTCGAACTGTATCATATTTTATAGTGTTATGAAGTATGTAAAATAACACTAGTATGCCACACACTGATATAACCTGTTTTCTCCCTTACTGAAAGGTGTCTCACCCCGAATATATATAAATGTTTTTCAGGTTCTTCAGGTAGCCGAAACTAGCATCCTAACATCCGGAAAAAGGGGTGTCGTTTAGCTACTACTGGTACCTTTTAGGTACGAGTTGTGGTATCCGGGTTGTCGAGATGGTTTTTGTAGACACCTGGGGTATGTTGTATTATGGGAATGTAAATCCTAACTTGTATAGACTCTGGTATGATACTGGTTATGTATGAAAGACCATATTTCACTGCGTATTTTGATGAGCTTGGATGTTTATGTGTATGTATATAGGGCATTCGTTCACCCCACGGGGTCGGACCCTTTTTTTTATGTTGTATCATGTATGGTTTAAATTGATACAGAGACAGGTTAGGTTACTTTATTCACACCTGGGACCCATTTCCAGCTTTGGGGCGTGACAGAAAATACTCACAACATTGTTTTTTACAGAACTGCCAGATTAGAATTGAAAATCGAGCCTTACCTCGATTTAACGCCAAAATCCAAAAATGACTGAACCGAAAATCCGATCTGTAGAACTTGTTGAGAATCCTTCCACGATCCTCTTGGTAACTTCAGAATAACGATTCTCGCAACAAATGGCGAAGAAATCTTGAAAGTTGGAGAGTAGGAAGAGTTTCTAGAGAGATAGAGAGAGAAAGTGAGATTTCTTAGCTGAAAAATAATGAAAATATCTATTTATAGTACCCTTGACTCAACTGTTCTTGTCGACGAATTGCGTCCTCGTCGACCAGGCCTTATAGATAGCTCGTTGACGAGACGATGGCCTCATTGACGAGCCTGGGATTTCTGATTTTTTGAAAACCCTCGGCTTCTACTCGTCGATGAGCCTCTGAACTTCGTCGACAAGAAATGTAAGGCCTTCGTTGACGAACTCTGGCTTCGTCGACGAAGCCTTTTTAATTACCATCTCGCTCCTCTCCTAATTAATTAAACCCAGCTATCACGCTTCTGATTCTTACAACCTCCCCTCCTTACAAAAAATTTCGTCCTCAAAATTTGCCTCATTCACAAACTCAACATACAAGCAAATACACATACACAATTTTAGAAAGAAACTGGCGACTACTATAATGCAACCCTATCACAATATATACATACCCTCACTTATGACAGAGGAATACCGTGGACATACATAAACCGTCTCAAGAGTTCACAATAACATACACTCCCAATGACTAACAACCTATCCCAACCCTAAGTAGAGTAATGTACACATACTCAAAACAACCGCGGATACTTTTGGTATATTTCCGTTTCCAGTTCCCAAGAAGATTCCTCAACCTGGTGATTCTGCCACAATACCTTCACTAGTGGTATTTCCTTAGTAGGAAGCTTCTAAAATTTACGGTCCAGAACCTGAATAGGTATCTCCTCATACGCTAAAGTATCCCCAATCTCCAAATTTTCATAGCTAACAACATGTGAAGGATCCAACACGTACCTCCTCAACATGGATACGTGAAACACATCGTGGATCCTCAAGAGTGCTGGGGGTAGTGCAATCCTGTAGGCCACCGGACCCACTCGCTCAAGAACCTTGAATGGTCCGATATACCTCGGGCTTAACTTGCTCTTCTTCCCAAATCTCATCACTCCTTTCATCGAAGTGCTCTTTTGTTGACTCTGAGCTGATTTAATCCTCTCCTGGATCAAACCCACCTTCTCAGATGCCTACTGCATAAGTTCAGGTCCTAACACTAGACGTTCACCAACCTCACTCCAATACAAAGGAGATTGACACCTCCGACCATACAAAGCCTTGAACGGTGCCATCTTGATACTCGCTTAGAAGCTGTTGTTGTAGGCGAACTCCACTAGTGGCATAAACTGTATCCAACTACCGCCGAAGTCTAACACAAAAGCTCGCAACATATCTTCCAAGATCTATATCGTCCTCTCCGACTGTCCATCAGTCTAGGGGTGGAACACTATACTGAAAGTAAGCTTCATCCCCAATGCCTCCTACAAGCTCAACCAGAATTAAGAAGGAAACTTCGGATCTCGATTTGATACAATGGACATTCTAATTTTCTCATGCATGTATAGGTCTGCTAACCTACTCAAAGGATAGCTACCTTCATTGGTATGAAATGAACAGATTTCATCAATCTGTCCACAATCACCCAGATAACATTCTGCCCATAAAGGGATGGCAGTAATCTGGTCACAAAGTCTATGGAAATATGCTCCCATTTCCACACTGGAATAGGTAAAGGCTACAACGGCCCTGCCGGCCTCTGATGTTCAGCTTTCACCTGCTGACATGTCAGACACTGCTCCACGAACTGGCCAATTTGCCTCTTCATACCACTCTACCAGAAGGTCTCACGTAAATCCCGATACATCTTTCTACTACCAGGATGTACCGTATATAATGAACGATGCGCTTCCTCCAGAATCGTCCTTCTGATATCATCGTCATTCGGAACACATAGCCTAGTCCCAAACCTCAACACACCTACCTCATAGATGTTGAAATCCGAAGTCAACCCTTGCTGCACTTTCTCTACAATCTCAGCTAACTCGGCATCACTAGCCTGCGCGGCCTTTATACGCTCAAACAAAGTCGGCTGGATTATCAATCTAGCAATGAAAGCCTAATGATCCTCAAATACCAACTCTATACCCAACCTCTCCAGGTTCTATCAGATGTGATGCTGAGCTACAATTGCAGATACTGCAATATGTTCCGACCTCCGACTCAACGCATTGGCTACCACATTAGCTTTCCTTAGGTAATAACTGATGGTGCAATCGTAGTCTTTGATCAATTCAAGCCACCATCTCTGCCTCATATTCAACTCCTTCTGCGTGAAAAAGTACCTGAGGCTTTTGTGATTAGTGAAGATCTCACATTGCACACCATATAAATAGTGTCACCAGATCTTCAGTGCATACCCAATAACAGTCAGTTCCAGATCATGTGTAGGGTAATTCTTCTCATAATCTTTCAATTACCGAGAAGCATACACTACTACTTTGCCCTATTGCATAAGCACACACCCTAGACCTTTCAGAGATGTGTCGCTATAAATCACAAAATCGTCATTCCCCGAATGAATGGTCAAAACCGGAGCAGTAACCAGTTGGTGCTTCAACTCCTGAAAACACTGCTTGCAATCACTGGTCCACTCAAACTTCACTCCCTTCCTGGTCATCGAGTTAAAGGCCTAGATAGTTTAGAGAAACCTTCCACGAACCGATGATAGTAACCCGCTAGTCCAAGAAAGCTCTGAACCTCCTGCATATTTTTCGGCCTCACCCAGTCGACCACAACTTCAATCTTGCTCGGATCAACTGATATACCGTCTCCAGTCACCACATGGCCTAAGAATTCAACTTGATCCAACCAGAATTCACACTTCTTCAGTTTAGCATACAACTTCTTCTCCCGCAGAATCTGTAATATTAACCTCAAAAGACTCTCACCATATCCATGAACACAGCCGGAGCATTCGTCAAACCTAAAAGGCATGACTCAAAACTCGTAATGGTCATAACTGGTTCGAAAAGCAGTCTTTGCCACATCCTCAGATCTAACCCTCACCTAATGATATCCTGACAGCAAGTCGATCTTTGAAAAGACCCGTGTCCCCTATAACTGGTCAAAGAGATCATTGATACGAGGTAAAGGATAGCGATTCTTCACAGTCACCTTGTTAATCTCATGATAATCAATGCACATCCGCATCGACCTGTCCTTCTTCTTCACAAACAATACTGGAGCTCCCTAGCACGAAACACTAGGTCGAATGAAACCCTTGTCTATTAATTCCTGCAACTACTCCTTTAAATCCTGAAGTTCCACTGGAGCCATCCAGTACGGAGCTTTAGAGATCGGTGTCTTGCCAGGCAGCAACTCTATCGCAAACTCCACCTCTCGATCCAGATGGAAACCTGATAAATCATCTGGAAACACATCCGAGAACTCGCTGATTACCCGAATATCCTCGAGCCTCAACTCATTCCACGGCGGTTCCTTCACACAAGCTAGGCACCCTTGATACCAGTCCAAGAGTAACCTCCTCTCCTGCAATGCCTATAGAACCTGTGGTGTCAAACGCACACACGATCCCATAAACTCATACTCCTGCTTCCCAGGAGGTCTGAACACTACCATCTTCTTATTACAGTCGATCACAGTATAACTGGAAAATAGCCAATCCATTCCCAGTATGACATCAAACCCTAACATGTCGTATACTACAAGGTTCGCCGCTAGCAGTTTCCCCCGAATTACCACTAGGCAGTTTTCTAACATCCTCCTACAGAATGATATACTCCCAGATGGTGTAGTAACAGATAACACCTCACTCATGGCTTGGGTCTCAACCCCAAATAGTTTAACAAAACTCACAGATACTAAAGAATAGGTTGCACCCGAATCAAACAAAACAGAAGCCTTATTTGAAAACAATAATAAGGTACCTGTCACTACGTTCCCTGCATGTTCAGCATCCGCTAAAGTAAGAGAGTATACTCTGACTAGAGCTATATTCGCCTGAATGGTTTCTCGAGGTATCTGATTGCTCCCTCGGTTCACACTGGCTGAAGGCACATCTCGCTTTGGTGCACGACAATCACGAAACATGTGACCCGGCGGGCCATAGTTGTAACAGTTACCCCCAAATGACCGGCACTCACCCTCGTGCCATCTACGGCATCTGGTACAACGATCACTAGTCTGGCTTGCCTGAGAACTCTGGTGCTCAGTATTATGACGGTAACCCGAGCCCTTGCTCCTCGTCTTCCATGATCCCTGATGAAATCTACACTGAGAACCAGAAGGTACTGGCCTCTTCTTTAGCTCCTGATCCACCTCATCCTCTCAGATACCGCTCTCAATCATAGTGGCTTTATCCACCAAAATTGAGAACTCGCGGGTCTGAAGCATACCCACCAATCTGCGGATGTCCTTCCTCAATCCCTTCTCGAAATCTTCGAGTCTTCTGATACTCGCTCAAGATCAAACATGGCGCGAATGAGGATAGCTCTATATACCGAGCCACATACCCCTGCACCGTCATACTCCCCTAACTTAGAGTAGAAAACTCATCCGCCTTCGTATCACATGCAGAAGTCGGGAAGTATCTATCAAAGAACACCTCCTTGAAACAGCTCCACGTCATCTCCTCAAGACCGGCTCTCTGCTTCTCCAATAGGTTCACCGCAGTCCACCATCAACCCGCCTCCCCAGATAGCTAGAAGGTAGTATAGCGGACTCGTCGCCTATTTGTGCAGTGCAGGACCTTCAAGATCCTATCAATCTTTTCCACCTAGTCTTATACTATCGTTGGGTCAGGTCCCTTAGAGAACGTCGGAGGATGCATGCGTGTGAACCTCTCAATGGTGCACCCTGCAATAGTAGGAGAACATTCGTGTCTCCTATCACTCTTCTCGATCTCCCGCAAAACTTGCCTCATTAATCCTAAGGGCACAGTAGGAGACTCATCACTCGTAGTCTCTTCGGTGCCACTTCCCAGGTCATTATCTTTGGGCTCCATTCTACAACATAATATAGTTCTATCAAGACTCCCACAACACATATAGTTAACACAATCATCTAACACAAATCATGTTAACTACCACCTACCAGGTCTAGGTCTGTCTTATCACACCGACACGAAAGTCATCAATGGTCTGCCCTACTTTTACTGAAATCATTATTCCAGGAAAAACAAGGAATACAGCCGACAAGTCCTGGTCTAGCAACAAAACAATCCTCAACCAACTCTACCCACATCCAACATCCTATACTCTAGTATGTACTCACAGCTAAGCCTAACCAAGTCTACAAGACCTAACAACTTGGTTAGCTCTAATACCAAGTTGTCACGCCCCAAACTCAAAAATGGGACCCAAGGGTGAAAATGTAATCTAACATGTCCCTGTATCATACAAATCATCCAAGATATAGTACAATGAATGAGGGTCCAACCCCGTGGGGTTACTAGGAACCCTACACACATCCATACATAATAGAATATACGTAGCGGAAAAAGGTCTTTCTATACAAGCATGGTACCATACAAGAGTCTATACAAGAGCAAAAATAAGGCTCTATCATACAACGTACAACCGGGTGCCCAACATATCTCAAAATGGCAACCCACAAAACACAAGTCTTAGCACTTACCCAAGCGTTACCCGCAGTACACCGGCCACTACGCTCCCTACACAAGGATGCTAGTTCCAGTTACTCGAAGGACCTGAAAAATATGTACGTACAACAAGGGTGAGACACTTCTCAGTAAGGAAGAATACAAGTTATATTGGTGTGTGGCATTTGAGTGTTATCATGTAACGCCCTGGACCCTCTACATGGGGCCTAGAGTGTTATGAGAACGACACGCGTCTCTGATACCATTCACGCAATAGATAATAACAAAGCAACCCCGAACATAATATACCAGAGTTCTATAATTATACATCATCAAACTCATTTCACACATCCACGTTCTCTATAATACAAAACCTGATAGAAATTTAATAAAGCATAGAAACTAAGACATAGCTGGTTAAGTCTCACTCACAAAACTACCCTGCCCTGGAGTTATCTAAGTTCGATCACCTAGATAACCTGAAAAGATTTAACATATGACGGGGTGAGACACCTCTTTGTAAGGAAGAAATAGTTTATAATAATGTGTGGCTAAAATGTTTATAATACAATTAAAATATCCATCTAAAGTGTACACACAGTCCACAAGTAACGCAGATGTCATACCCATAATCACACAAGATCAATGTCATTATCGTCCATTCGCATATTTGCAATCATCAATATTTTATTGTTAATTTCTGAGAATAGGGAAATCTACCCGCCCATACAAGTAGGTTCCCTCTGCTCTAGTGCTAACAGCAAGGCACTCACCTTTCTCAATAAGCCCTCAAGTTATGTATCTAGGTAAAGACACCGAGAATGGGGAAGATCACCCGCCCATACAAGTGGCTTCCCTCTATGCTAGTATCCATAAATAATTACCAGAGTACTCACCTTCCTCAACAAGCTCTCGGGTGGAGTAATCTACTTTAACCAAAATACTTAATTAATTAAAAGTCGTACACAGCTAACACAATCGCTTCACAAAATTTCACAAATACACCCATATCATAATTAATCAACACAGGATCCACAGAACACATATGTTCACAAAGGACTAATCAAAGCACAGTATAAATGTCCACACAGGACTGGTCCACACAAGACTAATCAAAGCACAGTATAAATGTCTACACAAAATTGGTCCACACACGACTAATCAAAGCACAGTATAAATGTCCACACAGGACTAATCAAACCACACAGGTTACAAAACAACCACTCTGTTCATAGTAAATAGGTAAACAACCTCTTCATACCACTGCCAATGTTTACCTCCCAATATAAACGTCCATATAACAACCTCCTCATACCACTGCCAATGTTATATGACGGTTATACCAGGTACGATATAACAACCTCCTCATACCACTGCCAACGCTATATCGTAATTTACATGAATCACATTCCAAATCAACATCAATCAAACAATCAACATTTCCATAATTCTACCACAATATAAACCACATCAGTTTCCGCAATCAATCAGTATGTTCAACCAGGCAGACTTCACAGTCAAACAAAATTCCAAATCTCAATAATTCCTTATTCCACATTAATCACAATCATTTAATTACCAAAAATGATTTGAACCACACGATTTTTCCCAATATAATTTATCTATCCAAAAATATTATTTTCAATACCAGCAAGGTTTAGAAAATTATACTTGTATGTATATAAAAATTCATACTCGAAACTAGTCGTTTAAAAGTTATGAAAAAGCCATTATAAAATATTTCCACTTACCGGCTCCTCGAAATTTGACCCAAGATCAATAAAATGAGACCCTAAAAATTAAAAATTCCAAATTCCTCAAACCTTAGCAAGACACCCTTATAATACTTCCCAAGCTCCAAATGACCATATTTACTAAAGAAATTCCAAAATAACTCATTTACCTTGGTTTTGGGATGTTTCCCAAACTACTCAAATCAAAGATCTACTTCGCCTATATTGTAGAGAATCTTCCCAAGAGTCTTGTGGTAGCTTCTAATCATCGAACCGAATTAAATTTGGCTCGGAATCAAAGAGAGAAGGTGTAAGGGCCGAAATTTCTAGAGAGAGGGAGAGAGAGAGAGAGAGAAGACATGCAAGAAATTCACGCTGAAATGAAAGAATTCCACTTTTTATACACAGAGATTCGTTGATAAGACACATTGATTCGTCGACGAGTCCTGTACAAAATTCGGGGACGAGATGGTGAACTCATCGACAAATTTCAGTTCGAGAAAATCCCCCCTCTCAGTATTTCCTCGTCCACGAGACACGTACCCTCGTCGACAAACTAAGAAGAACATTCATCGATGAGACCAATCCATTCGTCGATGAACAATTGCTGCCTCCTTTTTCCCAACTTATTCTTCCTTCCCTTTTTATCTTCCTTAATATTTCAAATTAGTTAAAATTTTCCGGGTTGTTACGTATCATGACAGCAATACATACACAATTAAATGCTGTTCCAGTACTAATTTCACAACAGTGCATACACGCACACACACATGATCAAGCAATCTTGGTGTCGTCACACCCTTTGGCCCGAAGCCGGCCTGCGACATACGACATTGGGTCATAGCCAACTCGCGAAACATGCCGCCACCGGCACATGGCTAGTCCTAGACTCCCATGGCATCGTACCGGCCCAAACTAGTGGATCCACACCCTTCAGCAATCAACTGGTAAGGCACACGCCCTCAGATATAGAGCCAGACACTCTTGCCAAACATGGCCTAGCGATTTCATATGCCCACAAATATAAAGCCGGACACTCTCAATACCTAGAACAAATTCGGAACCACGTTCCTACTCGCATTTCTACCAATCACACACACATGCATACTCATATAACCAAACAAACCACACCCATTTGGTAATCTAAAATCATGGCATTCCAAACACATACAGTTTAAACAAGTCAAGGCACAACCATCCCTATAACACAATATAAATCATCATAACAAAACCAGGGATGCAGAAACCAGGGATGCAGCCCGTCGCCCTCTTTTTCCCAAAACTGTAATCATGAAAAACCCATAATTTTCCCCGTTAGATTCCCCCAAATGAGTAGCCAAAACACACACAAGACCGTGAACCATAGTTCCACCGAGTCTAATTTCAAAAATAACCGACATAAACTAATTCCCCTTACCTTTCCCCCAAATAACAAATCCCAAACTTCAAGGCTCCTAAACAGTGAACTGAGTTCCAAAACCTACAAATCCTAGTATAGAAAATACTCTTAACACTATTCTCTATAGAACTACATGATCAGAATTGAAAATCGAGCCTTACCTTGATTTTATGCGAAAACCCGAAAATGGCCAAATTGAAAATTCGATCTGTAGAACTTGTAGAGAATCCTTCCACGATCCTTGTGGTAACTTCAGATTAACGATTCTCACAACAAACGGCGAAGAAATCTAGAGAGATGGAGAGTAGGAAGAGTTTCTAGAGAGATAGAGAGAGAAACTGAGATTTCTTAGTTGAGAAGTAATGAAAATATCTATTTATAGTACCCTTGACTCAACTGTTCTTGTCGACGAATTGCGTCCTCGTCGACAAGGCCTTATAGATAGCTCGTCGACGAGACGACGGTCTCGTTGACGAGCCTAGGATTTCTGATTTTTTGAAAACCCTCGGCTTCTCCTCGTCGATGAGCCTCTGAACTTCATCGACGAGAAATGTAAGGCCTTCATCGATGAACTCTGGCTTCGTCGATGAAGCCTATTTAATTACCATTTCGCCCCTCTTTTAATTAACTAAACCCACCTATCAGGTTCGGGTTCTTACACAACCATACATTTCACACTTATTTGGTATACCATAAATCATATCGTTTTCCAATTCAAGTATACAGTTTTACACAAATATGGCTACGATCATCTCAATAATACAGTTTAAAATCAACATACAATTTTCCAATCAAAGTAGAGATGATGCCCGAAAATCCTGATTTTCTCGAAAACTGTAACCCAAAAATCCGGCATTTTTACTTGATAGATTTTCCCAAATAATAAGTCAAAACATACATACGATCGTAACCTAGAGGTTTACAGATCCCGATTTCAAAAATAAACTGATATAAACTAAATTCCCTTACCTTAACCCAAAATCAAGCCACGAACTCTACGACCCTCAAAACTACGAACCAAGACACCAAAACCTAAACAACGTAGAACAATATTTCCTTAAAATTCATACTACTACGCATATCTCAAAACAGAAGTGGAAACTAAGCCTTACCTCAATTTTGGACCAAAACTCGAAATCGCTCGAAACGAGATTTCGATCCATTATTCACGATGAGAATCTTGCCTTGATCTACGCAGTAACGTAGGATTTACGAATCAGGTGATGAATGGCAAAGAAATCTATAGAGAGAGCGATTTTCAAGTTCTAGAGAGAGAGGGCGAGGATAATTTGAGTTTTCTTAGCTCCAAAGTAATGGAAACTAATATTTATAGCCCTTGACTCGGCCGCCCTTGTCGACGAATTGGTGTCCTCGTCGATGAGTCACTGAAGACACCTCATCGACGAGATGGTGACCTCGTCAACAAGCCTGAGATCCCCGGTTTCCCGAAATCTCTCGGCTTCTCCTCTTCGACGAGCCTCTGAATTTCGTCAACGAGCAGTACATAGACTTCGTTGATGAATTCTGGCTTCGTCGACGAACTCTGGCTTCGTCGATGAACTCTGGCTTTCGTCAACGAACTCTACTCAATTACCAATTTACCTTTCTTTTATATAATTAATCCATATACCATGGTTCGGATTCTTTCATACATACTAGAGTATAGGAGGTGGAAAATGGGTAGTGTAGGTTGAGAGTTGTTTTTTTACTAGACAAGGACTCACTGGCGGTGTTCTGTGTTTTTCCTGGAATGATGATTTCAGTAAAATCACGGCAAACCATTAATGATTTTCATGTCGGTATGATGGGACAGACCTGGACCCGTGAGATGGTAAACATGATTAGTTGTAAATAATTGTGTTAACTATACGTGACATAGGAGCGCTAATAGATTCCTATTGTATTTCCAGAATGGAGCCTAAGGATAATAACTTGGAAAGTGGCTTCGAGGATACTGTGAGCAATGAGTCTCCTTATGTGCCTTGAGGGTTGATGAGGCAGGTTATGTGGGAGATCAGGCGGAGTGTTAGGATACATGAACGTTCTCCTACTGCTACGAGGTGTACCATCTAGAGGCTCACACGTATGCACCCTCCGACGTTCTCAGGAGGACCCGATCCGATGATAGTAGAGGATTGGGTCAAGAAGACCGAAAGGATTCTGAAGGTCCTACATTGCACAGATAAGTAGAGAGTTCTCTACACTACCTTCCAGTTGTCGAGGGAGGTGAGGTGATGGTGGACTGCGGTGAGTCTGCTGGAGAAGCAGAGATCCGGTCCTATAGAGATGACATGGAGCCGATTCAAAGAAGTATTCTTTGAGAGATACTTTTCGGCCTCCACACGCGATGCTAAAGGGGATGAGTTTTCTGCTTTGACACAGGGAGATATGACGGTACAGGGGTATATTGCTCGGTATATAGAGCTATCTTGTTTCGCGCCATGTTTGATCTTGAATGAGTACGAGAAGACTCGAAGGTTCGAGAAGGGCCTGAGGAAGGACATCCACAGATTAGTGGGTATGTTTCAAATTTGTGAGTTTTTGGTTTTGGTGGATAAGGCTACTGTGATCGAGACCGGCATCCAGGAGGATGAGGTGGATCAGGAACCGAAGAAGAGGCCAATATCTTCAAGTTCTCATTCTAGATCTCGCCAGGGATCATAGAAGAAGAAGAAGAACAAAGGCTTTAGTTACCCTCAGAATATTGAGCGTTAGAGTTCTCACGTGAATCAGTTGAGTGATCATTGTATCAGGTGCCACAAATGGCATAGCAGTGAATGCCAGCCATTTGGGGGTAATTGCTACAACTGTGGCCAGTCAAGTCACATGACTCGAGATTGTCATGCAAGAAATAGGGGTACGCCCGCTTCGAGTCGGAATCGGGGAAGTAATTAGGTGTCGCAGGGAACTTATTAGGCAAACACAGCTCTGGTTAGGGTATACTCGCTTACTCCAGCGGATGTTGACCATACGGGGAATGTGGTAACAGGTACTATGATATTGCTTTTAAATAGAGTTGTGGTTTTATTTGATTCAGGTGCAACCCATTCCTTTATATCTGCTAACTTTTTAAAACTATGTGGGGTTAAGACCCGAGTCATGAATGAAGAATTGTCTGTAGCTACACCATTTCGGAGTGTATCATTCTGTAGGAGAATGTTAGAAAACTGCCTAGTGGTAATTCAGGGAAGATTGCTACCGAAAAATCTTGTGGTATACGACATGTCTGGGTTCAATGTCAAACTGGGGATGGATTGGTTATCCTCCAGTTATGTGGTGATCGACTGTCGTAGAAAGGTGGTAGTGTTCAAATTTCCTAAGGAGCAGGAGTACAAGTTTGTAGGATTGTGTGTGTGTTCGATGCCACTGGTTCTATCGGCATTACAGGCAAGGAGGTTACTCATCGAAGGATGTCAAGGGTACCTAGCTTGCGTGAGGGAACCACCGCGGGATGAGTTAAAGCTTGAGGATATTCAAGTGGTTAACGAGTTCCCTGACGTGTTTCTTGAAGACTTACCCGGTTTACCTCTGGATCGTGAGGTGGAGTTTGCGATAGAGTTATTGCCTGGCAAGGCACCAATCTCTAAAGCTCTGTACCATATGGCTCTAACAGAACTTTAGGATTTGAAGGAGCAGTTGTAGGATTTACTGGACAAGGGCTTCATCCGACCTAATGTTTCACCCTGGGGAGCTCCAGTTTTGTTTGTGAAAAAAAAGGATAGGTCGAAGCGCATGTGCATTGATTACCATGAGATTAATAAGGTGACTATGAAGAATCATTACCCATTGCCTCGTATCGATGATCTCTTTGACTAGTTACAAGGGATGCAGGTCTTTTTGAAGATCGACCTACGATTAGGGTATCATCAGGTGAGGGTTAGATCTGAGGATATTGCAAAGACTGCTTTTCGAACTAGATACAGCCACTACGAGTTTTTAGTCATGCCTTTTAGGTTGACGAATGCTCCGAAAGTGTTCATAAATCTGATGAACAGGGTTTTCCATGAGTACCTGGACCAGCTTGTAGTGGTGTTTATCGATGACATTCTGGTATATTCGAGGAGTTCGGAAAAGTATGAAAACCATCTGAGTTGGTGCTACAGTTTCTACGGGAGAGGAAGTTGTATGCAAAGCCGAAGAAGTGTGAGTTCTGGTTGAAATAGGTCGCATTTTTAGGCCATGTGGTGTCTAAGGGCGGTATCTCAGTTGATCCTAACAATATCGAAATTGTGGTCGACTGGGTAAGACCAAAAGTGTGTAGGAGGTTTGGAGTTTCATAGGAATGGCAGGTTATTATCATCGATTCATGGAGGGATTCTCTAAGTTGTCTGGACCTCTAACACGATTGACCAGGAAGGGAGTGAAGCGAGGATTACAAGTGGTGTTTCCAGGAGCTGAAACAACGATTGGTTACAGCTCCGATTTTGACTATTCCTTCTGGGGATGGCAGTTTTGTGATTTATAGCGACGCATCTTTAAAGGGTTTGAGATGTGTGTCTATGCAATAGGGTAAAGTAATAGCTTATACTTCTCGACAACTCAATGAATACGAGAAGAATTACCCTATGCATGATTTGGATTTGGCTGCAATAGTTTATGTACTGAAGATCTGGCGACACTACCTGTATGGTGTTCAGTGTGAGATTTTCACTTATCACAAAAGCCTTAGGTACTTTTTCATGTAGAAGGAGTTGAACATGAGGTAGCGAAGGTGGCTCGAGCTGATCAAAGACTACAATTGCACCATCAATTATCACCCGGCAAAAGCTAACGTGGTAGCTGATGTGTTGAGTCGGAAGTCGGAGCATGCGGCAGTATTAGCAGTAGCATCATATCAGATGGGATCTAGAAAGCCTTGGTATAGAGTTGGTGTCTGGTGATCATCAGCCTTTCATTGCTAACTTGGTGATCCAGCCAACTTTGTTTGAGCATATTGAAGCCGTGCAGGCTAGTGATGCAGAGTTAATTGAGAATGTGGAAAAAGTGCAGTAGGGGTTGGCTGCGGATTTTAACATCTCTGAGGGAGGTGTGTTGAGGTTTGGAATCAGGTTGTGTGTAAGAACCCAAACTATGATATATGGGTTTAAATAAATAAGAAAGGGGCAAATTGGGAATTTAGCAAATTTCGTCGACGAAGCAAGAGTTCGTCGACGAAGCCCATGTAAGCCTCATTGACAAAGTTTAGAGGCTTGTCGATGTGGAGAAGCTGAGAGATTTTGGGAAACCGGTGATATCAGAATTCGTCGACGAATCCACCATCTCGTCGACGAGTTGTCTATACGATCTTGTTGACGAGGGCACCATTTCGTCGATGAAGACGCCCAACTCAAAGGGCTATAAATATCATTTCTCTTTACTTCCAAGCTAAGAAATCTAAAAATATTCTCTCTCTCTAGAACTCTCCCTACTCTTCATCTCTCTATATTTCTTCATCGTTCGTCGTGATAATCGTTAATCTAAAGTTACCACGAGGATCGTGGAAGGATTCTCTACAAAACCTACGGATCGGAATCCTGTTTCGGAGATTTTTGGGTTTCGACTTAAAATCAAGGTAAGGCTTGATTCTCTTTTCTGATCCGGTAGTTTGGTAGAGGATAGGGTTGTGAGTATCTTCTATACTGTTAATTGTAGGTTTTGGAACTCGGTTCACTGTTTAGGGGCCTTAGAGTTTGGGATTTGCTATTTGGGGGAAAGGTAAGGCGAATTATGTTTATATCGGCTATTTTTGAAATCAGACTTGGTAGAACTATGGTTCATGGTCCTTTGTGTGTTTTGGTTACTTACTTGCGGGAATATAACACGGAAAACTATGGGTTTTTCATGATTATAGTTTTGGGAAAAAGGGGGCGATGGGCTATATCCCTAATTCTGTTGAAAACTGAATGTATATGTTGATTATACTGTGTTATAGGGATGGTCGTGCCTTGACTTGTTTAAACTGTATGTGTTAGGAAAACCATGATTTTAGATTACCAAATGGGTGTGGTTTGTTTGGTTATATGAGCATGCATATGTATGTGTGATTGGTTGAAATGCTAGTAGGAACGCGGTTTCGAATTGTTCTAGATATTGAGAGTGTCTAGCTCTATATTCAAGGGCATATGATATAACTTGTATTCTTCCTTTCTGAGAGGTGTCTCACCCCTGCTGTACGTACATTTTTACAGGTCCTTCGAGTAACCGGAACTAGCGTCCTTGGGTAGGGAGCGTAGTGGTCGGTGTACTATGCGTAGCGCTTGGGTAAGTGTTAGGACTTGTATTTTGTGGGTTGCCATTTTGAGATATGTTGGGCACCTGTTTGTACGTTATTTGATGGAACCTTGATTCTGTCCTTGTATAGACTCTAGTATGGTACTGTATATATATAGTATGACCTTTTTTCCGCTGCGTATATTCTGTTATGTTTGGATGTGTATAGGGTGCCTGGGAACCCCATAGGGTCAGACCCTCATCTATTGTCCTATATCTTTGGATGTTTTGTATGATACAGGGACTGGTTGGTTTACATTTTCACCCCTGGGTCCCATTTCCGGGTTCGGGGCGTGATAGCTTGGTATCAGAGCTAACCAGGTTGTTAGGTCTTGTAGACTTGGTTAGGCTTAGCTATGAGTACATACCAGAGTATAGGATGTTGGATATGGGTAGAGTTGGTTGAGGGTTGTTCGGTTGCTAGACCGGGATTTGTTGATGGTATTTCGTGTTTTTCCTAGGATGACGATTCCAGTAAAAGCAGGGCAGATCATTGATGACTTTCGTGTTGGTGCGATTGGACAGACCTGGACCTGGCAGGGAATAGTTAACATGATTATTTGTTGATCATTGTGTTAAATGTACTTGTTGTAGGGGAATTGATAGATTCCTATTGTATTTCAAAATGGAGCCCAAGGATAATGACCTGGGAAGTGGCTCCAAGGAGACTACGAGTGATGAGTCTCTTTCTATACCTCGAGGTTTGACGAGGCGGGTGTTACGGGAGATCCGGCAAAGTGTGAGGAGATACGAGCGCTCTCCTACTGCTACGGGGTGCACCATTGAGAGATTCACACACATGCATCCTCCGACGTTCTCTAGAGGACCTAACCCAACGATAGCAGAGGACTGGGTAGAGAAGATTGAGAGGATCTTGGAGGTCCTACACTGCACGGATTGGCAGCGACTCCTCTATGCTACCTTCCAGCTATCTAGAGAGGCGGGTTGATGGGGGACTGCGGTGAGTCTGCTAGAGAAGCAGAGAGCTAGTCTCGAGGAGATGTCATAGAGCCGTTTCAAGGAGGTATTCTTCGACAGATACTTCCCGGCTTTTGTACGTGATGCGAAGGTAGATGAGTTTTCTGCTCTGACTCAGGGGAGTATGATGATGTAGGAGTAAACGGCTCGGTACATAGAGCTATCTTGGTTTGTGCCTTGATTGATCTCGAGTGAGTATGAGGAGACTCGGAGGTTCAAGAAGGGTTTTAGGAAGGATATCCGAAGACTACTGGGTATGCTTCAGACTTGCGAGTTCTCGGTGTTGGTGGATAAAGCCACAGTGATTGAGACCAGTATCCGAGAGGATGAAGTGGATCAGGAATCGAGGAAGAGGACAATACCATCTGGTTCTCAGTCAGGATCTCGTCAAGGATCGTGGAAGAAGAGGAACAAGGGCTCAGGTTACCACCAGAATACCGAGCACTAGGGTTCTCAGATGAGCCAAACTAGTGGTCATTGTACTAGATGCCACAAATGGCACGAGGGTGAGTGCTGGTCATTTGGAGGTAACTGTTACAACTGTGGCCAGTCAAGTCACATGTTTCATGATTGTCGTGCACCGAAGTGAGACGTGCCTGCATCCAGTGTGAACCAAGGGAGCAACCAGATACCTCGGGGAACCATTCAAACGAATACAGCTTCGGTGAGAGTATACTCTCTTACTCCAGAGGATGCTGAGCATGCAGGGAACGTAGTGACAAGTACCTTATTATTGCTTTCAAATAAGGCTTCTGTTTTGTTTGATTCGGGTGCAACCCATTCTTTTATATCTGTGAATTTTGTTAGACAAAGTAAGGTTGAGACCCAAGTCATGAATGAGGTGTTATCTATTACTACGCCATCTGGGAGTGTATCTTTCTGTGGGAAGATGCTGGTAGATTGCCCAGTAGTAATTCATGGGAAGCTGCTACTGGTGAATCTTTTTGTATATGACATGTCGGGGTTCGATGTTATTCTGGGGATGGATTGGTTGTTCTTTAGTTATGATGTAATCGATTGTCGTAGGAAGGTAGTAGTTTTCAGACCTCCTGGGGAGCAAGAGTATAAATTCATGGGATCATGTGTGCGTCCAGCGCCACAGATACTATCGGCACTACAAGCGAGGAGGTTACTCTTGGACGGGTGTCAGGGGTACCTAACTTGTGTGAAGGAACCGCCGCGGGATGAGTTGAGGCTCAAGGACATTCGGGTAGCCAGCGAGTTCCTGGATGTGTTTCCAGATGATTTACCCGGTTTACCTCTGGATTGAGAGGTGGAGTTTGCGATAGAGTTGCTGCTTGGCAAGGTACCGATCTCTAAAACTCCGTATCGGATGACTCCGATAGAACTTCGAGAGTTGAAAGAGAAATTGTGGAAATTACTGGACAGGGGTTTCATTTGACCTAGTGTTTCACCCTGGGGAGGTAGAGTATTATTTGTGAAGAAAAAGGACGGGTCGATGCGGATATGCATTGATTACCATGAGATTAACAAGGTAACTATGAAGAATCGTTATCTTTTACCTCGTATAAATGATCTCTTTGACTAGTTACAGGGGACACGGGTCTTTTCGAAGATTGACTCGTGGTCAGGATATCATCAGGTGAGGGTTAGATCGAAGGATGTGGCGAAGGCTGCTTTTCGAACCAGATACGACCACAATGAGTTCTTGGTCATGCCATTTGGGTTGACGAATGCTCTGGCGGTGTTCATGGATCTGATGAACAGGGTTTTCCATGAGTACCTAAATCGATTCGTGGTGGTATTCATTGACGATATTCTGGTATACTTGAGGAGTTCGGAAAAGCATAAGGACCATTTGAGGATAGTATTACAGATTCTGCGGGAGAAGAAGTTGTATGCTAAATTGAAGAAGTGTGAATTCTGGTTGAGTCAAATTGCATTCGTAGGCCATGTGGTTACTGGTGATGGTGTATCAGTTGATCCTAGCAAGATTGAAGCTATGGTCAACTGGGTGAGTCCGAAGAATGTGCAGGAAGTTCAGACTTTTCTAGGACTGGCGGGTTATTATCGTTGGTTCGTGGAGGGGTTCTCTAAACTGTCTGGGTCTCTTACTCGATTGAGCAGGAAGGGGGTGCTATTTGGGTGGACTAGTGATTGCGAACAGTGCTTTTAGGAGTTGAAGCATCGGCTGGTTACTACTCCGGTTTAGACCATTCCTTTGGGCGATGGTGGGTTTGTAATTTATAGGGACACATCTCTGAAGGGTTTTGGGATGTGTGCTTATGCAACAAGGTAAGGTAGTAGCGTATGCTTCTCAACAATTGAAAGAGTATGAAAAGAATTACCCTACGCATGATTTAGAATTGACTGCTATTGTATATGCACTAAAGACCTAGCGACACTATCTGTACGGGGTGCAGTGTGAGATCTTCACTGACCATAAGAGCCTCAGGTATTTTTTCATGCAAAAGGAGTTGAATATGAGGCAGATACGGTGGCTTGAATTGATTAAGGACTACGATTGCACCATCAGTTATCACCCGGGAAAAGCTAATGTGGTGGATGATGCGTTGAGTCAAAAGTTGGGACCTGCAGCTGTATCTGCGGTTGTAACTCAGTGTCACATCAGATGGGATTTGGAGAGCTCGGGTATAGAGTTGGTATCTGGGGATCATCAGACTTTCCTTGCTAGTTTGGTGGTCCAGCTGACTCTGTTTAAGCGTATTAAGGCCGCGCAGGCTAGTGATGCAGAGTTGGCAGAGGTTATGGAAAAGGTACAACAGGGATTGGCTACAGAGTTGAACATCTCTGAGGGAGGTGTATTGAGGTTTGGGACCAGGCTAGTGTTCCGAACGATGATGAGATCAAAAGGACGATTCTGGAGGAAGCGCATCGCTCTTTGTTTACGGTACATCCTAGTAGTACGAAAATGTATTAGGACTTGCGCGAGACCTTTTGGTTGTCTAATATGAAGAGGTAGATTGCTCAGTTTGTGGAGTAGTGTCTGACGTGTCAGCAAGTGAAAGCTGAACATCAGAGGCCGTTGTAGCCTTTTCCTATTCCGGTGTGAAAATGGGAGCATATTTCCATGGACTTTGTGACCGGATTGCTGCCAGCACTTCACGGGCAAAATGCTATCTGGGTGATCGTGGATAGGTTGACGAAATCTGTTCATTTCATACTGATGAAGGTTAGCTATCCTCTGAGTAGGTTAGTAGATATGTATGTGCATGAGATTATGAGAATGCATGGAGTACCAGTGTCCATTGTATCATATCGAGACCCGAGGTTTACTTCTCGATTCTAGATGAGCTTGCAGGAAGCATTATGGATGAAGCTTACTTTCAGTACAGCGTTCCACCCCCAGACTGATGGATAGTCGGAGAGGACAATACAAATTTTGGAGGATTTATGTTGCGAGCTGGTGTGTTAGACTTCGGTCGTAGTTGGATATAGTTTATGTCACTAGTAGAGTTCTCTTATAATAACAGCTTCCCGAATAGTATCGGGATGGCACCATTAGAGGCTTTGTATGGTCGAAGGTGTCGATCTCCTTTGTATTGGGATGAGGTTGGTGAACGTTAGGTGTTAGGACCTGAACTTGTGCAGCAGGCATCTAAGAAGGTGGGTTTAATCTGGGAGAGGATTAGATCAGCTCAGAGTCGGCAGAAGAGTTACACAAATGTTCGCCACCATGATTTAGAGTTCAAGGTGTGGGGGGGGGGGGGTTAAGTTATTTCTGCGTATCGCTTCGATGAAAAGGGTGATGAGATTTGGGAGGAAGGGCAAGCTGAGCCCAAGGTATATCGGACCATTCGAGGTTCTTGAGCGAGTGGGTCCAGTAACCTACAAGATTGCACTACCCCCAGCACTCTCGAGGGCTCACTATGTGTTTAACGTATCCATGTTGAGAAGGTATGTGTTGGATCCTTCACATGTTATCAGTTATGATGAGTTGGGAATTGAGGATACTTTAGCGTATGAGGAGATACCTATTCAAGTTCTGGACCATAAAGTTCAGAAGCTTCGTACCAAAGAAATACCGTTAGTGAAGGTATTGTGGCGGAACCATGAGATTGAGGAAACTTCTTGGGAACTGGAAACGGAAATATGCTGAAAGTATCCACAGTTGTTTTGAGTATTTGTACGTTATCCTACTATGGGTTGGGATAGGTGGTTGGTCATTGGGAAAGCGTATATTTTGAACTCCTGAGATAATTTATGTTGTAACCACGGTATTCCTACGCCATAAGTGAGGGTGTGTATGTATGTGTATGATGGGGCTACGCTGTAGTAGTCTCCAGTTTTCTCAGGAGTTGCTTGTAGGTGTTCAGTTGTATGTATGAGTTGTGAATGAGAGATGGCAAATTTCAAGGATGAAATTTTTGTAAGGAGGGGAGACTGTAAGAACCCAAACCATGATATATGAGTTTAAATAAATAAGAGAGGGGCAAATTGGAAATTTAGCAGATTTCATCGACGAAGCCAGAGTTCGTCGACAAAGTCCATGTAAGTCTCGTCGACGAAGTTCAGAGGCTCGTCGAAGAGGAGAAGCTAAGAGATTTTGGAAAATCAGTGATATTAGGATTCATCGACGAATCCACCATATCGTCAATGAAGACGATCGAGTAAAAGGGCTATAAATATCATTTCTCTTTACTTCCAAGCTAAGTAATCTAAAAATCTTCTCTCTCTCTCTAGAACTCTCCGTACTCTTTATCTCTCTAGATTTCTTCACCGTTTGTCGTGATAATCATTAATCTAAAGTTACCACAAGGATCGTGGAAGGATTCTCTACAAAACCTACAAATCGAAATCCTATTTCGGAGATTTACAGGTTTCGACTTAAAATCAAGGTAAGGCTCAGTTTTCTTTTATGATCTGATAGTTTGGTAGAGGATAGGGTTGTGAGTATCTTTTTTACTGTTGATTATAGGTTTTGAATCTCGGTTCGCTGTTTAGGGGCCCTAGAGTTCGGGATTTTCTATTTGGGGGAAAGGTAAGGGGAATTGTGTTTATATCGGTTATTTTTTAAATCAAACTTGGTAGAACTGTGGTTCACGGTCCTGTATGGGTTTTGGTTACTCATTTAGGGGAATATAATAAGGAAAACTATGGGTTTTTCATGATTACAGTTTTGGGAAAAAAGGGGCGACAGGCTGCATCCCTAGTTTTGTTGAAAACTAAATGTATATGTTGATTTATACTGTGTTATAGGGATAGTCATGCCTTGACTTGTTTAAACTTTATGTGTTTGGAAAACCATGATTTTAAATTACTAAATGGGTGTGGTTTGTTTGGTTATATGAGCATGCATGTGTGTGTGTGATTGGTTGAAATGCTAGTAGGAATGCAGCTCCGAATTGTTCCAGGTACTGAGAGTGCCCAGCTCTATATCCGAGAGCATATGAAATCGCTGGCCATAGATTGGCAGAGTGTCCGACTCTATATCCGAGGGCGTGAGCCTATTCCGACAGATCAGGTCGAAGGGTGTGGATCCACCAGTTTAGCATCGGTAGGATGCCATGGGATTTGGGGACTTGCCATGTGCCGGTGGCGCCATGTTTGCGAGTTGGCTACGGGGCAACGCCGTATGTCATGGGCTAGCTTCGGGCCATTGGGTGTGACAACCCCAAGATTACTAATCATGTGTGTGTGTGCGTGCATGCACTGTTGTGAAATTAGTACTGAAACTGTATTTAACTGCGTGTATATTGCATCGTGATAACACCTAAATGCCACACACCGATATAACTTGTATTCTTCCTTACTGAGAGGTGTCTCACCTTTGCTGTACATACATTTTTACAGGTCCTTCGAGTAACCGGAACTAGCATCCTTGGGTCGGGAGCATAGTGGCCGGTGTACTGTGGGTAGCGCTTGGGTCAGTGCTAGGACTTGTATTTTGTGGGTTGTCATTTTGAGATATATTGGGCACCCGTTTGTACGTTGTTTGATGGAACCTTGATTTTTTCCTTGTATAGACTTTGGTATGGTACTGTATATATATAGTATGACCTTTTTTCCGCTGCGTATATTCTGTTATGTTTGGATGTGTATAGGGTGCCTAGGAACCCCACGGGGTCGGATTCTCATCTATTGTCCTGTATCTTTGGATGTTTTGTATAAGATTGGGATTGGTTGGTTTACATTTTCACCCCTGGGTCCCATTTTCGAGTTCGGGGCGTGACACTGTGTGTTCCAAACGACGACGAGATCAGAAGGATGATTCTGGAGGAAGCGCATTGTTCTTTGTATATGGGACATCCTGGTAGTACGAAGATGTATCGGGATTTGTGCGAGACCTTCTAGTGGAGTCGCATAAAAAGGAAGATTGCTCAGTTCGTGGAGCAGTGTCTGACGTTTCAGCAGGTGAAAGCTGAACATCAGAGGCCGACAGGGTCATTATAACCCTTAGTTATTCCGAAATGGAGATGAAAGCATATTTCAATGGACTTTGTGACCGGATCACCGCCAACACTTCACGGGCAAAATGTCATTTGGGTGATCTTGGATAGGTTGACGAAATCTGCTCACTTTTTACCAATGAAGATTAGCTACTCCTTGAGTAGGCTAGCGGAATTGTACATGCATGAGATAGTTAGAATGCATGGGGTACTGGTGTCCATTGTGTCAGATCGAGACTCGAGGTTTACCTCTCGTTTCTGAAAGAGTTTGCAGGAAGCAGTTAGGACAAAGCTTACTTTCTATACAGCGTTCCACCCCTAGAATGATGGACAGTCGGAGAGAACAATACAGATCTTGGAAGATATGTTACAGGCTTGCGTGTTAGAATTCGATTGTGGTTGGATGGAGTTTTTGCCACTAGTGGAATTTGTCTATAACAATAGCTTCTAGGCTAGCATCGGGATGGCACCGTTCGAGGCTCTGTATGGTCGGAGGTGTCAGTCTCCTCTGTATTGGGATGAGGTTGGTGAATGTCAAGTTTTAGGACCTAAACTCGTGCAGTAGAAGTCTAAGAAGGTAGGTTTGATCCAGGATAGGATTAAATCAGCTCAAAGTCAGTAGAAGATTTATGTGGATGTTTGCCACCATGAATTAGAATTCGAGGTGGGGGGTAAGGTATTTCTGAGGATCGCTCCGATGAAAAGGGTGATGAGATTTGGAAAGAAGGGCAAGCTGAGCCAGAGGTATATCAGACCATTCAAGGTTCTTGAGCAAGTGGGTCCGGTAGCCTATAGGATTGCACTACCCCCAGCGCTCTCGAGGATTCACGATGTGTTTCATGTGTCCATGTTGAGGAGGTACGTGTCGGATCCGTCGAATGTTATTTGTTACGAGAACTTGGAAATTGGGGATACTTTAGCATACGAGGAGGTACTCGTTCAGGTTTTGGACTATAAAGTTCATAAGCTACGTACCAATGATATACCGTTAGTGAAGGTATTGTGGTGGAATCACGAGGTTAAGGAAGCTTCTTGGGAATTGGAAGCGGAGATATGCCAGAAATATCCATAGTTGTTTTGAGTCGTGGTTTCGATAGTAGAATCAGCGAGTATATGTCTATTACTCTACTATTGTATTGTGATAGGTGGTTAGTCATTGGGAGTGTGTACTATTGGGAACTCCTGAGATGGTTTATGTAGGTAACCATGGTATTCCTTCGCCATAAGCGAGGGTATGTATGTATTGTCACGGGGCTACATTGTAAGTGGCCGCCGATTCTTTCTAAAGTCAAGTGTGTGTGTTTGGTAGTGTGAATGAGTTCGTGAATGAGAGATTACAAATTTCGATGACGAAATTTTTGTAAGGAGTGGAGGTTGTAAGAACTCGATCCATGAGATCTAGAATAAATAAAGAAAGAAAGGGAAAAATAATAAATTAAGCAGGCTTCGTCGACAAAGACCCTTCTGTTGCTCGGCGACGAAATGCAAAGGCTCGTCAACAAGGAGAAGCCGAGAGGTTTCGGGAAATTCAAAAATCTCAAGCTCATTGACGAGGCCACCGCTACGTCGACGAATTGTCTACGTTGACTCGTCGATGAAGACGCCGCCTCGTCGACGAGTTTGGCCGAGTCAAAGATGCTATAAATATCTTTTTCCATTGCTTCATAGCTAAGTTATCAAAATCCTTTCTCTCTCTCTAAGAACTCGAACTCCACTCTCTCTCTCTCTCTAGATTTCTTCATCGTACGTTGTTAAAATCGACGATCCAACGTTACTATGAGAATTAAGGAAGGATTCTCCTTGAGATTTGCGAAATGGATCTTCGTTTCGAGCGTTTTTGGGTTTTGACCCAAAATCGAGGTAAGGCTTGATTTTCATTTCCGTTTTAGTAGTTCTGTAAGGAATGGAATTGTAAGTATGTTTTGTACTGTGATTTGTAAGTTTTGGGAACTCGATTTGCTGTTTAGGACCTGTAGAGTTTGGGTTTGGATTTTTGGGGAAATGTAAGGGGATTCTGTTTATATTAGTTATTTTTTAAGTCGGATTCAGTAGAACTGTGGTTCACGGTTCTACGTGTGTTTTGACTACTTATTTGGGGAAATCTAACGGGTAAAATTATGGAATTTTCATGTTATAGTTTTGGGGAAAAAGGGGCATTGAGTTGCATCTCTGGTTTCGTTGGAAAACCATGGATATATCGTGATATATATTGTGTTATGGAGATGGCCGTGCCTTGACATGTTTTAAACTGTATTTTGAAAATCATGATTGTTGAGATTACCAAATGAGTGGGGAATGACTTGTTATATGAACATACATGAGTTGTGATTTTCTGAAATGAGATATAGGAATGAGGTTCCAAATTATTCCAGGTTGTGAAAGAGTGTCTGGCTCTATATCCGAGGGTGTGAAATACCACCTGCAAGTTACAAAAGTATCCGGCTCTATATCCGAGGGCGTGCAATACCGCCTTTCCGCCTGATCACCGAAGGGTGTGGATCCACTAGATGTACCGGTACAATGCCATGGGAGCCTGGGGCTACGCCATGTGCCGGGGACGGCATGTAATGCGGGCTGACTTTGGGCCGAAGGGTGTGACGACATCGGGTTACTTGATCATGTGTGTGTGTGTGATAAGCACTATACTAGAACTGTTTTGTGAAAATACTGGAATTGTATTGAACTGTGTATGTTTTATATCATGATAACACTCAATTGCCACACATCGATATAACCTGGATCTGCCTTACTGAGAGGTGTCCCACCCTAATCGTACGTACATGTTTTCAAGTCCTTCGAGTAATCGGAACTAGCGTACTTGTGTTGGGAGCGTAGTGGTTAGTGTACTGCGTGAAGTACTTGTGTAAGTACTACAATTATATCGGGTTGTCATTTTGGGTTTTGGCTGGCACCCGGGTTTATGTTTTGTATTATGGAGCTTAGACTCCTTTAATACAGACTCTGGCATGGTACATTATATGTATAGAAAAAATATTTTTCGCTGTGTATATGTCATGTATGTGAATGTGTATAGGATGTACGGGAACCCCACGGGGTCGGACCCTTATTCATTATTGTATCATTGGTGTTTTGTATGATATAAGGACAGGTTAGGTTACTATATCACACCCTAGGTCCCATTGCCGAGTTTAGGGCATGAGACCCTTTATGGTATTTGTGGGATTTTTGGCACCAGCTTAGTGGTTTATTGGAGGGAGTAGATTTTTCTATAAATCATTTGTATAGAGAAGGGAATAAAGTGGTAGATGCTTTGGCTCGACAAGGTGTTATGGGGAGGAATAGTTTGTTTACAAATAGTAGTCAACTTCCTAGAGTTATCAAATGTTTGTATAGATTGGATAAGATAAGTAAGACTTATATGAGATATGTTTAGTTGAGTTCCTTTTGGTTTTAGTATAAGTTTGTTTTCTTCTTTTGTTTGGTTTGATGCATTGGGTGTTTTATTAATTATTATGTAAGCCTCAAGTGTCCTTTTGTTTTCACGGTATTCCTCCGCTGTAGGTAAGAGTTATTAATAAATTTGGGACGGGGCTACTATGTGAGTGGCTTCCGACTCTTTGGAAAAAAAAAAATACAGTGAAAAAGTTTTTAAGTTCTTTAGCACTAAACACTCATTTTTATCTTATTTTTGTACTTGACTAAATTTTATGATCATAAAAATTAAAAAAAAAAAAAACAACAACAACAACAACAACTAAATATTGAAAATTATGGTTAGGTTACAGAAATGTGTTTTCTATACTTTGATTAAATTAACCACTTGAAAAAAAAAAAAAAAAAAAAAAACTTCCTCAAGATCCTATTTATGCAAGATGGTAAAAGGGTCTTGAATTTTTTTTCTTTTTCGATCCAATTCCTCCATCATCGCAAACCCCAATTATATGAAGGCATGATACTCCTCCAATAGATGAAATAAGTGCAAAAATGACGCAATAATTGACTCAATATTTAGGGGTAAAATATTATTTCGATGCTGGCTCGTGAGTGGTGTCAAATCCAAACAAATGCTAGATATGACCTTAAAATAAAAGAGGTGAAAGTTGGTCAATAAAATGATGTGAATTTTATTCTTAAATTTGAATATGAAAAAAATATATTATAAATTATATTAATTTTTTTTATTAAATTCACATAAATATAAATATATTTTTCAAAATTTATGTCGTCAAAGATCAAACACTACTCATTATTTTTATAATTTCTGTTTTTATTTTTATATGGAATGGAAAGTTGGAAGCACTTTGGAATTCTTGGAAAGGACATGAAAAAAGTAGAAAAGGCATTGTGGGTGTCTCGGAGAAAGGCAGCAGCAACCTAAATGAAGCCAAACCACTCGACATTATTCGGAAATTTCAAGATTTGCTGTTTTCTGCGTGCCCACCACGCCATCATCACCACCACATCTCCATCTCCCACTCCACATTTGCTGCACCTGCAACAAGTTTTGCTATTATTTTCTTTTCAACCAAACAACTTAACTCATAACTTCTTTCCTAATTATTAATTTCTTATACTACACGTTCATTTATTTTCGCTCTTGTGGTTCCATAAGTGTACATTTAAAAAATTATTCACTTCTTGTGATATACGTTTTTAGATTTTTCTGGCTTTAGGTATATATCTGAATGATTTTAATATGTGCATTAGCCATGTTAACTTTAAAGTTATTGAAAAGAGAGTTGCGCTCTTATAGAATTTTCTAATTTACTCTTTTTTTTTTTCCGATGTCGTAGTACACAAATGGAAAATAAATTGTGAGTATAAACAGGGTGAAGATAATGGTGTCCCTCTCTTCTCGCCCTTATTTTAATATTTTTTATTATTTTATTTTCTATACCGAAGCTTGTTTTGTTTGGGTTTTAAGGTTTATTTTTTTTTATTTTATTTTTATAACCTGAGGATTTCAGCCATCATCGTGTCACTTTGGATACTATGCCTAACTCGAGAGTAGTAAAAGTCGCTCACCTATTGACGCACTCCTGATAATTCATCAAGGTAAACTCTTAAGAAGGAATTAAACTCGTGACCTTGGAGTCACTAAAGTCATAAGTCATCCTTACCACTTGAGTCAATTCGACTGAGCTCGGATTTTAGGATTTATTAGCCTCTCTATTTATGCAAGCATATTTAATTCTAAAGGAAACAATGTTTCTTTACGGGTGATAATCTTTTTTTTTCATTAGGCAAACATATACAAAATTTTATATTATATATAAATTGATGAAGATTAATGGGGCTTTTTAGAGATTTTGATCTTATAGTATGCATTTGTTTCAAGAGTTAAGAGGGGTTAATTAGGTTTTTCTAAAGTCATAGAAGTTTATATTGTTACATAAAAATAAAATATAAAAATGGATGGATGGGACGGAGGGATCCTAAATCCACACCTTATCGCTAGAGGTAGTTGGTTATTATTCTTTCCTAGTGTCCAAACAAAAAAGAAAAATAAAAAATAAAAATCTATTGATGCTGATATTTTGTTCTCTTATACATATTAAATCAAACATAGAACATATAAGATATTTGTCATAGTTTGTTAGATCAATCCAATGTTATTTAATTTAATCTATATGGTCAAAATCTTTTAACAGACAAAATATAGGTAGTGCAATGAACTTGGAATGCGAAAGAATTTCCATTCTCTTATTTGAAAAAAATGAAAAGGAAATAGGGATAGTTTTCTACCATTTCTCAATCTCTATAACCAAATCGTATACTTAATATAATTTGACCTTCCATTTAATTTATAATATTTTAATAATACTTTACACAGTATATCGAGTAAATACCATTCTAGAAGATCAAGTGTATTCCCCAATATAATGAATAGTATTATATGCCAAGATTGATCGATGATCATATGTACGTAATTAATTAATCAAACACTTGATAAAAAAATGTTAATCATAAATGTATTTATGACAAATTTAGTAAATAAATAAATAAATAAACAAACAAAGGTACATATAAAGTCTTTATAACCATTATTATAATAGAAGAAAGTGTCAATTACTCATCATCTCATCATTTGAATTAATTGTTAATATCTTTTTACTTCTATTGAATTATACTTTACACGATGCAAAGTAAATTTTCAAATGTTAACAAACTAATGAACACGGAAAGGATTCAACACAAAGATCGACAAGGTATTTTAATGGGGGCCGCCAATGACGTCAAGTTTCCGTTAAATCGGGATCTAAACACGTAATTAAAAATTATTTTGATAACTCAAGCATGTGACGTTTGGGTTGCACTATGTCAATATCGTATCCACTGTCTCATGTTTTAAGCTTAATTTATTTATAAACATATTTATACGTATTAACTATAATCCAATGTCGTACCAACATGGACATATTTGATGATTAATTAATTAATTAATTAATTTGGGGTTGAAAATAGAGCAAAAGTAATATGGACAAACAAAGATGGATTCCGGGTGGGCCCGCGGGAATAATCAATCATATTCCTGTCCCCTCCTTTCGACAAAACTGCACTACAACCATCACCTTTTCACCGTTTGATCAAAACCTGGAAACCAAATCTCCACCGTACACGCACCCGAAAGGGTCGACATCTCATGTCTTCTTCGCCTTACCGGTGAATTAGCACGCAGCAGCAGTTGAGGGGTAGATGCGTGTTTTGGTTGAAAAATGGGGGGTAATATGGTAATTTAGGAGAGAGAATGAATGTGAGCCGCATTTAGTACAGCAGTAGCTGCCAGCGGGTAGGAAAAGCACGTGTTTTTCGTTTTGGCGGCCAGGCAGAGGACACGTAAGGAATTATGAAAATAAAAATTAGTTAATTAATTAATTAATAAATAAAGGAGGGGAATTGTTTTGTAGGAAGCCCAAAATCCATGAGAAAACAAGGTAGCTTCGGGCAGGCTTCCCTTGACAGCTGTTAGAGTTCGGGCAGCTGCCCTAACCACCCAGTTCAGCTCTCTCTCTCTCTCTCTCTCTCTCGAGCACGAAATTTTTTAGGGTGTCTCATAAGAAGATTGTGAAATATTAATAAGTCTATCTTTTTTATTTATTTTAATTCTTCTATTAGGCTTTTAAATAATTTTACAAATATTTATTTCGATTTTTTGACATGAAGTTATTTTGTGCCTTACATAGATCGTCACTTAAGTCGATTTGTAAGATATGAAAAAATATTATTTTTGAATTCAGTGGCTTGAGTGCGATTTGTATACAACTCAAAAATGCACCACATTAATTTTGAAAATATGTAAAGTTATTAAGGAGATTAGATTTTTTAAAAAAAATTAATTTGTCTAGATGTTAGCGCCCATTTGTAACTAACATAACAAACATGTGGTAATACCAAGTTGGTTTGGGTGTATATAATATTACTCTAAACATTTTTAAAACCAATTTCTCTTCAAAGAACTGTGAAAATAAATATATTGATGATGAATATTATGCCAGGTTTAATACTATGTTTGGTAAAAGAAAAATATGAAAAAAGTTTGGTTACAAACGGGACAAGGGTCATTAAGATGAGTGACCTAAATCATTGAGTTTAAATTGACCTATTTATAAATAGGATAAAGCATAAAAACTATGAAACATATTTTCCCCAATTAATTGATAGGTTAAAAGCAAATACTCATATACAATAAATTTACTTAAAGTTTTCTTCAATATTTCAACATATATGAATTATAATTTTAAAAATAGCACCTATTTATGATTTTTTTTCTCTTTAATGGTCAACAAAATGAGCTCAAATTTGAAAAGATAGCACCTATTTTGACTATTTTATTTAATTTTTCTTTAAAATTATAAAAAATATGAGTTAAAATTTTTATTAAAAAAAAGTGCACACGATTTATTTGTCCAGAACAAGAAATGGTATTAGAAGGGAAGAAAGAGAACAGTTGAAGGTTGGAATTGGGAGTCCTAATCTAATAACCAAAGCTAACATAGAGTCACTGTCAAGCAAAGTCAGCTATATCACTATACGCTACTGGAGGGTATAAGCTATGTATGATATATGGTTATGAATCGTATTCATAAATCATGATATCCATTTGTGGTTGACGTCACCAGTGATCATATGTCATGTAGCTGGATGAGCCAAAGGCGCCACGACACCCGACGTAACGAAAAAAACAAAAAAATACATATTATAACACTGAGTTGGTTTCACAGTAGTACTTCGCAATGGTACGCTAGATATACATAATATTTTATCCTCTATCTTTCATATTAGATTCTTTTTAATTTGAATTTTGTAAAGGTGAAATGAATTATGACAAAAAGGCATGTACTATTTGCTCAGCTCAAGTTTAGTGGGACTAACAAAAAAAATTAAAAAAAAAAAGAGTTTGCTCTTTACTACAAGGTAGAGTGGTAATTTTAAAATATTTGGGATTGCTAATAATTAATTTAATACTCTTACATAAGTTTTAGATTATGTGAGGTTTAATATTGTGCTTAGTAAAATAAAAATATAAAAAAGTAGAGTGGCAAATGAAACAACGAATTAGGTCATTAAAATGAATGAATTAAATTAATTTGGTTTGAGTTGACCCATTTAAAACATAAGCAAAAAAACCTCTTCCCCAATTAATTATAGATTATAAATAAGTTTCATATATAATAAATTTATTTAAGATTTTCTTCATCATTTCAAAGTACGAGAATTATAATTTTGTAAAACAACACTCATTATTATTATAATCATTCAACAAATATGAACTAGAATTTAAAAAAAAACACCTAATTTGACTATTTTTTATTATTTTCTTTAATATTTCAACAAAGAAGAGAAGAGTCATATTTTTGAATCATAATTCATGGAAATAAATATGAGTTGCATCTGGACATTAGCTGAGTGTCAAGTGAGTTGTGAGTTAAATTAGTAATTCAACGGGCACTCAATCCAAACCTATATAATCCGTTAAGCGAACTTGCTGAATTTGGGCTGAGTCAATTTTAAATGAGTCGTTACACCTTAAACTTCAATTTGATTTAATTAAACGAGCGAGACTAAGTGTCATGTTAAAATCGGAGGAGTCCAAAGGTATGCTTGATACATATGGGTGAGCATCAACTTGACTCAAAAGTTTAAGTCTATTGGGTCTTGGGTTACACCATGTATATAAGTACTCATCAAATACTGACTTTTTCTAATGTGGGACAAACTTTACAAGTGGAATTCTTAACAATTTCTTCCTCCCTTGTGAGTTCCAACTACTCCCCCTTGAACGAAAGTCATCTTCTTCCTCATGGGATAAATTCTCATATAGTTTGCTTAAGTGAGCCGTCTTACGTACCTCGGGTTGTATTCCAAATGACGCCTCCAAACCAATTCTACCTCCCACGTCTTGACCCAATTTGGATTCATCTTGGCAGTTTAGATGATCCTTCTTAGCCCCGATCACACACTCCCACAGCCAAAGTTATGATACCACTTATTAAAATTGGAAGAGTCTAAATGTATGCTTGATACATATGGGTGAGCACCAACTTGTCGTAAAAGTTTAAGTCTATTGAGTCTTGGGTTACACCATGTATATAAGCACTCATCAAATACTCACTTTTTCCAATGTCGGACAAACTTCACAAATGGAATTCTCAATAGGTCATTCACTGGGCATTGATCCATTTTGTCACACCCCAAAAAATTAAAAAGAAGGAAAATTCTAGCAAAAGAAAAAAAGAAGGCTTTAATTTTTTTTTTTTTTTAATTATAGTGAAAGGTTAAAAGGAAGGAAACAATTAAAGAAGTGAAATTTCTTGTATATCAGTGTTTTTTCTTTAACGAAAACCTCAATTTTATTGATAACTCTCACTTATGGTAGAGGAATATCGTGATTACAAGCAAGACACCTGAGTTTTACAATTAAACTATTAAAACCATCTCACGCATCAAAACCAATACTAAACAAACCAAACCATTATCTAACTAAAACAATCTAAACATACCTAAATTGTAAAAACCAAACCTGAAAAATAAAGAAATAAATAAGAAAAGAAGAAAAGGAAATTTAAAAAGGGAATTTCAGTAGGTTTCATCGACGAAACCCCTGTTTTCGTCAACAAATGCCCTTCTGTGGTTCGTCGACGAAGTTCAGGGCGTCGTCGATGAAGAGATCCCGAACGACTAAAATTTTAGGCTTAAGGTTCGTCAACAAAGCTCTTCTTTTGTCGACGAACGTTCTTTTGTAGTTCGTCGACGAAAGCGTCATTTCGTCGACGAATGTGACCGGGTCAACGACTTATAAATAGGATTTTTCGTTGCTCAATGATTAAGAAACATAATTTCTCTCTCTCTCTCTCTCTCTCTCTCTCTCTCTCTCTCTCTCTCTCTCTCTTGCCCTCACTCTTTCTCTCTACGATTTCTCGTCGTTTGTTGCCAGATTCGACGATCGGAAGTTACCACAAGAATCTATGAGAGATTCTCTACAAGTCTATAGGAGTGGATTTTTGATCTGAGTTTTTTAGGCATTACTCCAAAATTAGGGTAAGTAGAATATTTTAAGGCTTTATAGTTGTTTTGGAGTATAAGGGGCCTACGAAATGCTAAATGAGGAATATTATGGGGTTTGTGTTGATTTATTTGGGGAAAATGTGATTTTAGGATTTTGGACTCTATAACGCCATAGGACGTTGATTGTGGGGTTTTCAGTGCGCTTTCCTATAAGTCAGGTAAGGGGATTATATTATGTCAGCTATTTTGTGAAATATGGACTGATTAAAATGCAGTATATGTTTTTGGGGAAATTAATGTAGGTGGTTTGATCATCTCTTATTTTCTATAAAATAAGTAGTTTAAGTTAAATAAAACCCTGGAGATGTTTAGACCCTGTTTTCAACAATTTAAGTTTTTCTTAGTTAGGTTATTTTATTTATGGTTAACAAATGAAAATTGTGTGGCATGGGCTCAACTTTTAAATGGCATATGTGAACAAATTGCTTAAACTGAATTTTTATACATTTTTGAGATAACGGCCGAGGGCCGAGTTTTGATATAACAGCCAGGGGCCGAGTTTCGATATAACGGCCGGGGGCCGAGTTTTGATCTAATGGCCAGAGGAGGCCGAGTTTTTATCTAACGGCCAGAGGAGGCCGAGTTTTGATATGACGGCCGAGGGTCAGGTTTACTAAATATTAGGTTTTATATGAAATGAATTATAATACAGTTTTTATTGTGTAAAATTGTCATATATGATTCTAGAACCTTATGGATTTGCAATATGTGATATTGTAAGCACGGTGCTGTAGCAATATGTGGGTAGTGAGTGCAATCACACGGGTATGGAAGTGTGATAAGTCGATTGGAGACCTGCGCCGTAATACTACTTTGAGGTTTTTGTCGGGGGATCCCATCCGTGGTATAACAGGTGACCATAGGTAGGTACAATCGTACTTACAGTGATAGTTTTGACTCAGCTGCGGAACCGACGGCTACAAGTTGAGTTCAGTCTTCGGGCCGCACAACCCGTCATAGAGGGAAGCATGTCATATGAGTAGGTGATAGCGTGACGACGATACTTTGGCAGTCTAGGTTGCGTCTTTTATGTATATATGGGTAAATTTACTATAAATGAGCTATATTGAGCCGACAGTTATTACTTGAAAATTATGTATCTTTTGAGATTCAATATAGTACAGTTTTCTTTAAATGATGGAATTTTATTTCATATGAGAACTATGCTAACCACACACTGATAATAATATAATCCGTCTTACTGAGAAGTGTCTCATCTCATTATACACATGATTTTTCAGGTCCTACAGGGAGTCCTCCCTAACTTATCTCGGGGTTGGGATTTAGATTTTTTGGGAGTAGCTATCAAAACTGGTGAAATACCAAATATTTTATTTTGTTATTTTTGGGATTGTAATATATGAGTAGATAATGTTCTATATGTATGTATTTGGGAATAGATAAACTGTGGTATAGTGTTTGAATATTTTAGTAATCTTTTGATGTTTGGATTTATTTCCAGTATGGGCAGGTGCACCTGAGATTCCCTGGTTAGGGGAAAGTTGCATCCTTGTATATATGTATGTATGGTATCAAAAGATGTTTATTTATTTTACTAGCATTTTGGGTTCACGTGGCGGGTTGGGTCAGAGCGGTACAAAATGGTATCAGAGCCGATTACCCAGCCGGAAGTGTGATGAGATTCATATTGCCTGAGTTTGGAAATGTGGGTTAGCAATAAGGACGTTGCGTTTAGTAAGTGGCGGAGAATGTGATACCCTGTGGAAGAAAGACTTAAAATGATTAGATATTACTATCCATATCAACAAGGTGCATATTTCTTTTCTGAAACCTTCTCATAAGAACTCAATGGTTAACCATGCTTGACTTGGAGTAATCTTGGGATGGGTGACTTTCTGGAAAGTTTTCTTAGGAAGTGTGTGAGTGAGGACAAAATACACTGAAAATGACATATATTGGTTTATGGGGCCAGTCATTAGTTCGATAATACCCACCCTCAGATTGGGGCGTTACATAAGTATAATCAAAACCAAACAAAACAAACATAAACAAATTACCTGCAAAATGATGTCATTTACCAACAAACATAAATCAGAGAAAAATAAGGAAAATCAAATAATGACAATTAAAGACGAATGTTTGGAATAGTCATCTTATTCATACAAATAAGACCTCTCATTTTACTCGGTAACACATCACCTACAAAATATCTCTTTGTGTTGCCTCCCTCACCTTGACGAGCCAAGAAATCCGTCACTTGAAGAAAGAGGAAAGGATTTGCGTTGAGGGCGAAAGAAAGTTTTTTAAAGGTTTTATTTTTAAAATATTGGAGCTTTCTTGTATGAGCTCTATGCATATAAGGCACATTAGGTTTTCCACATTCTCTATTTTCTCTTTTCTTGTTTGTCTTGCTAAGATTGTATCATATAGATTTTCCATAGCATTGATATAATTCCTTTATCAGTTTTTTAATCAAACAATCACGCTAAAAAAGAAAAGAACACTTATTCTTTTTCGTATTTACCTTTTCTTATAACTATGTATATATAAAATAATAACCGGTCATTCCCTTTCTTTTTTAACTACTAAACACAATGTAAAAGGGTAAAAATAAAAATAAAAAATTAAAGTGATTCAAAAATGCGGCGAATATGTTTTGTCATATACTCAATTGTTAATTTTATAGGAAGCACTGTAAAATAATCATGTGCAAATAATAATTATGTCTGCAATTATAGTGAAATAAATTATTCTATTTTTAAAATATAATAGTAGATGAACATGCAACGATTTTATTTTCAAAATAGTGAAGCTTTTTTAACGAACTTTGTGCATGATATTCATTTATTTTTTTTTTATATATTCTCTCTTTGACTATTATTATTATTATAAAACCTACAAAAATTTAAAGTAACTCAAAAGTAGTGCGAATATCTTTTGTCGCATACTTACTAATTTTATAGAAAGTATTATCAAACAACCATATACAAGTGATAATTATGTATAAAATTATAGCACAAAATTTCTTTCTTTTCACTAAATGTGAAAATTACAATTTGTGCAGACTTATTATGATATATTGATGAGCAATAAAATCACACTAGAGAGAAGAATGTAATAAATAAATAAAGACAGAAAAAAATAATACCATTTTAATTCATTTTTTTCCCAAACAAAACTTAACACCCTTTTGCAATTTCAATAGCACAAAACCTAAAATTGGAAAAACTCTTTAATGGGATTGAAGATGTAAGGTCAAATCCTTTGCATTCTCCCCTATCTGGCAATTAAAGCAGATAGGCCTCCTCAAAGAGTGCCTAAACTCTTGAAATGGACCCAACATAACATGCATAATGCCCTAAGGTCCTCAATCAGCATCCAAACATGTCCTATGGTTCATATTTCTTGTGAGGTGGGATAACCCCAGCCGTCCGATATGGGACCACTTTTGTATAAAGTAGGATAGGACCCATGGGCGGCGGTAGAAAAATGGATTCCATGCTGGTCATTAGAGTGGGATTTATTATTTTAGTTGTTTGATTTGCTGACCTAGCCATGGAGGCAAGCCTCTCTCTAGGGTTTTCAATTTTAGATTGGTTTTATGCAAAAATAGTTTTTTTTTTAAATAAAAAATATGCCATTTATTTTAAAAGTTTTACATCTGTGTAAAAAAATTAGGAAATGACTTCCAATTATATTTTTAAAAAATTTTGTAGATAAATATTTAAAACTAAAAAAATAAGGATAATGTATTTTTACTATTCTTTAAAAGATTGAAATACAAAATGAAAATAATTTTTAATAACTAAACAGGGTTTTTTTTTTTGGCTTATCCAAGAACATGATAATTCATCACGTATACATCCACAACGGAAAATTCAATAGTTAAAATTTTAAATTTTTGTGGTATAGGTATCAAATTCAAATTTTAAGAGGACTATAAAGGGTTATGAGATATATAGGAAATGAGTTAATTACCTTTTATTGTATACTCTAACTTATACTCTAACTTTTTGTAGATTTTCAACAAACCAGAAGAAAATATATAAATCGAGCAGTTATTGGTATACTTGATATTTAGTATATATAAATAATACATACCCAAAGTTTTGATACATAGGAATAGAATGGAATAAACTATAAAATTAGTTCTCATACTTTTACTCGTTTTGTCGTTTGATTTTCATTTCACTTACTCACAACATATTCCATTTGGATATCAAACAAGTAGATATAGTTATAAAAACATAGAAATTAAAAAAGCTACCATAGTCATCACAATAGTAGCTCAGCTGAACCATTTTATAATAATAGTAACGTTGTGTTACTATTGTCGCTATGCATCTTATGACATTTGAAATCATGATAGATATATCTGTAAAAGTTATTCAAAATTTGACAATGAATGCTACCAATAGTTTTTTTTTAATTTTTTTTTTAAAATTTTGTTTGACAAAAACCTCAATTTTATTGATAACTCTTACTTATGACGGAGGAATATCATGGTTATAATTAGGACACATAAGATTTATAAATAAACTATCAAAATCATCACAAATATCAAAATCAATACTAAAAAAACTAGTACCAATAGATGGTAGTAATAAAGTATTTACGAAAAAATAGGGAAGCACATTTAAGTCGTTATTTGCCAATAGAAGTTACTGATTTAACAAAGTGATTAAATATCCATACATGAGAAGATAAATGAAACTCACTCTGAATCCATTAAAATTAGAAAAGAATGGATGTAAGATTCTTCTTTCCAACTCTCTCATGACAGGAGAAAAATCACAATGAAAATGAGCTTCCAAGAAAAGATTAGCAAGGCATCATCTAAAAATCTTGCCAAATCTTACATATATAAATTAAGGAACACCAACAAAAGAGAAAGGTAAAGAATTCCTCCCCAAATTTTTTCTCACTTTTGTAGGGACTGTTAGATCAAAATTCAATTATAGGCATATATGTGAAACAATTATGTGTTGTAGACTGTTTAATAAGGAAAGACCTTATTTAAAGCTAATCGGTTATTTTGAATTATAATGGACTTTAATATATTCAAAACAGTTGTGGACCTTTAATGTGTAGATATTTTAATGGTTATTTTCGTTTATTATAATGGGCGAGAACAAAAATACACATATATGGCCAACGGTTATATATATAGTGGTTATGGTCCCCGGACCACACTGATGGTTCTATAATTTCTCTTTTGTCATCCCATCGCCAAAAGAGAATATAGAGAACGCAAAAGGAATTCTTTGGACATTACGTGTTGATCTGAAAGGCCATCAGTACGACTCGACACATCTTGGAACGTTATGAATTCAAGTACGCTTCCGCATTCAGTTTAATATTCTTAATGATTTGACATGACTAATTCTAGCATGATGATGATTTTCATCAATTAAAGAAATACTCTTTAAGTTTTTACAAGTGGTATCAGAGCGGCTTCATGTTAAATTATTGGGAAATAATTTCTCAATTTTGAGTTAATTTGAATAAATCTTTGTTTTTGTTTTTGTTTTGATCTGAAAATTCAGATCCAATAATAATAATAATAATAATAATAATAAGAACTATTTTGGAAATTTTGTTCTTTGCGGGGATCGTGAGATATTTAGTTGTAGTTTAATTTTAGTTATTATATTTTTGAGATAAAGATTTGGTTTGAATTTTTATTTTATCTTTTAATAAATTTGAATCAAATTAAAATTATGGCCCAATAGTTTTTAAAGGGAGGATGGTCAAAGGATGGAAGTTATAAAATAAATTCAAATATGGGTATATTTAAGGACATATATATATATATTTGTGTGTGTGTGTGTGTGTGTGTGTGTGTGTTTTGAAACAAAGTGGATTAAAATAGCAAGTCGCCAAAGTGACTACTCTTGTGGCAATCAATTTTGTTTTAAAATATAAACGGCTTGTGTGCGTGTAACGTATGTAAAAATTGATCGGCCCAAAGGAAGATAAATTTTTAGACAGAATTGCACGTGCACCTGTGGTAATAAATGTGTGATAATTTTTCGGTCTATTTAACATGTGAATAATAATTCGGCCTAAAGGAAGATTTATTATTCGACATATTCTTATTATCAGCATTTGATTACTACACCAAGATATCACTTACAAATTAATATATTTGTCCAAAGATAAAATATTAACGGAGTACACAATATCTTGAGATGGGAATTACTTGTTTTTGAATTTAATTTTGGTTTAGAATTTATATGAGCTTGTTTTAATTTTTATGGTTGTTTGTTCTTCTCTGTTTAGTTATGACTCCTACTAATATTACATCCAACATCAATTCTATTCCTATGCTAAATGGCTCGAACTTTAAGTAATGGAAAGTGAACCTTTTAATTGTTCTCGGAATCATGGATCTCGACCTTGCGTTAAGGGTTGATTCTTCCCCACCTATTACATAAAAAAGTACCTCTGATGAGAAAAGGGATTTTGAAAGGTGGGAGAAATCAAATCGCATGTATGATGATCATGAAGAGAGCCATTCCAGAAGCATTTAGGGGCACTATGTCAGATAAAATAACTATAGCTAAGGATTTCCTTTCCGATATTGAAAAGATGTTTGTCAAGAAAAAAAAAGTCTAAAATTAGTACACTCTTAACAAGCCTATTTCAATGGGGTATAAGGGTAAGGGTAACATTAGGGAGTACATTTTAGAGATGTCTCATCTTGCTTCTAAGTTGAAAGCACTTAAGCTTGAACTCTTTGAGGACTTGTTAGTGCATTTGGTATTATTATCCCTTCCGGCTTAGTTTAGCCAGTTTAAGGTGAGCTATAACTGTCAAAAAGAGACCTGGTCTCTGAATGTGTTCATCTCACACAGTGTACAAGAAGAAGAAAGACTTAAGCAAAATAAGGTAGAGTGTGCTCACCTAGCCTCGACCTTTAAGGAAAAAGGGAAGAAGAGGAAGAAGGATAAGACTACTACAGATACAGAATGTTAGCTTTGGAGTATTCTCAAGAAGGGCGGGTGAACTAGAATTTTAAAATTTATCTCCTAGGTTAAACCAGATAACAACAGTATATCCACAACTTAGTGTCTGTCTATACTATTCCAAATGTGCAGATAAATATAACGTGCGGAAATTAAATCATGCACGACATTCACACCATAACATACACCTGCAGGAATATAAATTGTGAAAATGTAAACAATGCACACACGATATGTTATCGGGGTTTGGCTAATACTGTCTATGTCCTCGCCTCTAGCTCGCAAGCCTGATGATTCCACTAATGCTCACTTAACGGGTGGAGCGACACCGGTTACAATCAGGTCAATTAGCGGGGCTAACCTCAACCTACATCTTACCAAAATGGTGCACCTAACTTTCCTAATAGGGTCTAAGCTAATCTGGGACTATGCCACAAGACTAGTCTCCCTTTTCAGGCCCACGTCTGGAATATAACAAATGATATGAAATTTTTGTACATGAAAATATGCTTCTTCACAAGAAGATATGTACAATTAAGCACAATATAATCAATGCACCTTAAGTATGTATGAACTATAAGTTTGGTGCTCTGATGTGTGCTAAACACTCAAATAAGTATAGACAATCAATATAAATCAAGAGTGTATGTCAAAGTAAGATTTGAAACACAGTATATGAATATCACAAAATCATATCAAGGTTTCAAATATGCTTAGCAAGATAATTCAAACAAACTCAACAAGATGTTCTCAATATACTAAGCACAAGGAGTGTTTAAATGCAAGTGTTGAAAAAGATTTTGCACACAAAATATATAGGCTAAGGTAACTTGCAATGACGATGCAAGAACCACAAGCCACTAAGTCTTCCCTCACAAGATTTATCAAATAAAATTTATGGGAGAACTTAAAGCTTTACTCTCAATAAAAATCAAACAATCAATATAGCAAATGAGAGTATGAGCTAGTGAGATTAAGCACAAACACTTTAGAAATACTCACAACACTTGAAAGATAAAAAAGAATGAAGTGTATAAGTGTTTGGGAGTAGTATAGGCTAAAAAGGGATTTTTGAATTTGAGAGAATTTTGCCTTAATTATTTTTGCTAATCCTTGCTAATTTTTGCAAATGAACATGTATATATAGGCAAGGGGAAATTTTTGACCATTGGGGACTCAATGAGGATAATTAGAAAAGTTTAAAACAAGTTTAGAAAAATTAACCCACTTTACCCCTTTTAATTTTTAGTAAAAATTAATTTACCCCGCGAGATTCGGGTGCCCGGTCTGAGGTTCAGGTGCCTGAATAGACTCAGTTAGAAAATCAGTTTTTAACAGTATGGGTGCCCGAAGTCAGGGTTGGTTGGCATAACACAAGACAGAATGTTTATGTCCGCGATTCGAGGGCCCAGATACAAGTTCGGTCACCTGGGGGCTTTTGAACGTGAAGGTTCGGGTGCCCGAGTTGGTGAAAAGTGCCCTAACATGGGTTTGGGTGACCGGGGAAGATACGTTCAAATTGGTTTGGTCACCTGAACAAAAAGTCATCATGTTGACCTATCAAGGGTTCGGTTGCTTGAGGCGTTTTAAACGCCACAGGGTCGGTCGCCTTAGCTCTCTCAAGTTTTTCAATTAACGTCCAATTTTCCTTATTTAGTTCCCTAGATATAATAAGTGAGATTGGGGACTTTCTTACGTGCAAGTGCTAGGAGCTAGGGTCTCTCTAAGGCCTTTTCAAGTATGCCAAAAAACCTGGCGTCGGTCAACTGGTGATCCCTAAGGTCAAATTACGGTCTTAAACTTTAGTTCCTACATACATGCTGTGCATTAATTATTACAAACCATTCCTATATTACTATTACAGACTCAAATTACACAAAATATAAATTACAATGAGTCTTTAGGGTCTTTAGTCTTCAAGTCTTCTCATGTGCCAGCATATGATATGATAATATAAACCTGCACACAAACTTAACAGACATTAAATACCAAATTATTTGTCATGATCAAAATGGGATGTGACTAATAGGGTCAACACAACACCTTAAAAGAAACAGCAAAAGAAACCTACCGAACAAGAAGGTACAGGTTGTTTCTTCTATGGAGCTAAAGGGCATAGGAAGAAACAATGCACCAACTATCACGCTTGGCGTGCAAAGAAAGGTATACTTCTTAATTTGGTTTGTTCTGAGGTTAATTTAATTTCAGTACCTGAACACACTTGGTGAATAGATTCTGGGGCAACCACTCACATCAATGTGTCTATGCAGGGTTGCCTAAATTGCCGAAAGCCAAATGATGCTGAAAGATACATCTATGTGGGTGATGGCAAGACAATTCAAGTTGAGGCAATATGACTATTTAGATTATTGTTAAAAACAGGATTTTATTTGGATCTTGTTGAAACATTTATTGTACCGTATTTTAGACGGAACTTGATTTCTATTTCTGCTTTGGACAAGTTTAGTTGTTGTTGTTCATTTAGGAATGGAAATTTTAGTTTGTTTCATGATTCAAAATTGGTTGGTTCTGGTTCTTTATCAGGTTATGATAATCTTTATATGATAGATACAATTGTTTCATTTAATGAATTCCTGCATTTAAGTACACGTGGTACCAAGAGAAAATTAATCGGGGAGAATTTAGCTACGTTATGGCACAAGAGATTAGGTCATATCTCCAAACGGAGAATAGAGAGACTTGTGTCAGACGAAACTCTAGACCCCTTACATTTCACAATTTTTAATGTTTGTGTAAATTGTATTAAAGGAAAACAAATCAATAAAATGAGATTTGAAGCCAATATGACCTTGGACGTCTTAGAACTTATACATACGAATATTTGTGGACCATTCCCTATGATTGCTTGGAATGGTCAACAATATTTTATAATGTTCATAGATGATTTTTCCAGATATAGCTATATATATCTCATTCATGAAAAGTCACAGTCACTGGAAGTGTTAAAAAATTTTAAAGTTGAAGTTGAAAATCAACTCAACAAAAGGATTAAAACCATCAGACCGTGGTGGTGAATACTATGGTAGATATGATGGTTCAGGTGAACAATGTCCAGGGCCGTTTGCTAAATTCCTAGAGGAAAAAATAGGACGCTTAAGACTGCAACATATATACTTAATACTATGACGAGTTTGCCCACTATGAATGGTGTTGTTGAGAGACAAAACATGACACTTAAGGATATGGTGAGGAGTATGATTAGTCATTCCACCTTACTAGAAACACTCTGGGGAGAAGCACTTAAGACTGCGACATATATACTTAACAAAGTCCCAACTAAAGTGACTGCCAAAACCCCTTATGAACTTTGGACAGGTAAAAAACCTAGTCTAAACCATTATCATATTTGGGGATGACCAACTAAGGCAAGACCTTATAGGCCTAATGAAAAGAAATTGGATTCAAGGACGATGAGTTGTTATTTTTTTGGGTACTCAGAAAGATCCAAGGGGAACAAATTTTATGATCTTAGAACTAAGTCGTTTTTTGAGTTAGGAAGTGCTCGGTTCTTTAAGGATGTCGAGTTTTCAGAGGGAGATAAAATTAGGGACTTTGAAGAGGAAGATGTAGATATTCCCACAGGTGTTGTTGTCATTGATTAGGATTTTATTCTTGACCCTATTCAAGACACATTAATTCAAGACAATGTTGTAGAACCTCCCACCCAAGAAATTATTCTAGGAGAACAAACTCTTACACCTCAAGAACCTATGCCATTAAGAAGATCCACTAGAAAGAGAAGATGTGCAGTGCCAAATGATTACATTGTATTTCTTCAAGAACATAAGGTAGACATTGCAGTGATGGTAGATGATCCTATTAACTTCTGTCATGCCATGGAAATTTCTAATTCTCAGAAGTGGATTGATGCCATGAATGAGGAGATTAAGTCTGTGAAGGATAATGACGTGTGGGATCTTGTCCCATTGCCAGAAGGTATGAAACCCATTTGTTGTAAATGGATATTTATGACCAAGAGGGATTCAAAAGGCAATGTGGAAAGGTACAAGGCTCGTCTTGTTGCAAAGGGCTTTACATAGAAAAAGGCATTGATTATAAAGAGACTTTCTCTCCTATTTCTTCGAAAGACTCTTTTAGGATTATAATGGCATTAGTGGCTCATTTCAATGTTGAGTTACATTAGATGGATGTAAAGACCGTGTTTCTCAATGGTAACATTGATGAGACAATCTATATGGTGCAGCCAGAAAACTTTGTGTCAAGAGACCCAAAGAATATGGTTTGCAAACTAAAGAAATCCATATATGGACTCAAACATGCATCTCGACAATGGTATATTAAGTTTCATCAGGTAATTATCTTGTTTGGTTTTTGAGATGAATTCAGTTGATGACTGTGTATATCATAAGTTCAGTGGGAGCAAGTATATTTTTTGGATTTTGTACATTGATGACATCTTGTATGCCAACAACGATATAGGCTTATTGCATGAAACCAAAAGATTTCTAGTTAAGAATTTAAATATGAAAGATCTTGGTGAAGCCTCTTTTGTGTTAGGGATACAATTACACTAGGATTGTTCTCGAGGTACTTTAGGACTATCACAAAAGAGTTATATCGAAAAGGTTCTTAAAAGATATGGCATACAAGATTGTAAACCAAGTGATACCCTTGTGGCTAAGGGAGACAAATTTAGTTTCAATCAGTGCCTTAAGAATGTTTTTGAGGTACAAGAAATGCAGAAGATTCCATATGCTTTGGCTATAGGTAGTCTAATGTATGCTCAAGTTTGTACGAGTCTGGATATTACATACGTTATTGGGATGTTGGGTAAGTATTTAAGTAATCCAGGAGCAGATCATTGGAAAGCTGCTAAACGGGTCTTGCGGTACTTATAGAGAACAAAAGAATGGATGCTCACGTATCGGAAGTCGGATTGGCTTGAGATCATCGGGTATACTGACTCTGATTTTGTGGGATGCCGAGATAGTATGAAATCTACATCGGGCTATATTTTTCTGCTTGCTAGAGGTGTCATCTCCTGGAAGAGTGCTAAACAGTCTCTTATAGTCTCTTCCACCATGGCAGTAGAGTATATAGCATGTTATGAGGCATCTAATCATGGAGTATGGCTGCGAAATTTTGTCACAAGGCTGCACATAGTGGATAATATTAATAGACTACTTAAGTTATTTCATGACAATAAATCTGCAATTTTATATTCCAACAATAACAGGAGCTCGACGAATTTGAAGCATATAGACATCAAGTTCCTAGTTGTTAAAGATAGAGTTTAGAGTGGTCAGTTGTCTATAGAGCACATTGGTACAAACTCCATGGTTGCGAATCCGCTTACTAAGGGATTGCCACCCAGACAGTTTCATAAGCACACTGCTGAAATGGGCGTCATATTTCTAGATGATGTTTAGTTTTAGTGGGAGTTTGTAATTTATGAATGTTTTTTTTTTTTTTCCGATATAGATATGTTTTTTAATTATTTTAGTTTATGGATTATTTTGAGGTTATTTTCTGCAAAAATAAAGTTTGGTTTTCACACTCTGATTTATGTTATGATATGATCTCACTAAAGTTTAAGGTGCACTAATTGGAAATAGACATGTTAAGATCACATTGCATGAAATTTCCATGCCACACATCCACATCATAATCCATGTCATTCAGTTGTATTGGCATATGTGACTATTGATGGGTCGAGTTACAGATATTGTAATAAAGGCCACTTTGATCCTATGTTAGTATACTTGATGGACCGTATTTGTAACGACCTGCTTATTTTACAATTTTTTTTCTTTTCCATAATAATATTCTATATAATAATCCTGGAAAATCATAATCAACTCGGTAAATCATATTCCACCTGAACCCAAGGGTACCGGGGATATACCTGAAATACAATACTGATACCTAAGCAACAGGAAACGTAATAACATATACATATCAAATTACCATTTAACACAATACCAGAGTTTACTACATCCCTCATATGATTACACATAACCCAAAATATCCAAAAACAAGTCCTAGGGTCGTCATCCAAAAATCTGTCTGATCCTAGCAAAAGACTTACCCATCAAATAGGGTAAAAGAGCTGAATCCTAATGTTATGGAGCTCTATTCGCTTTTCTATCTGGAGCTCCTGAAATGTTTATATAATTTGGGGTGAGACACCTCTTGGTAAGGAAAATAAACTAATATCAGTGTGTGGCAACATGAGTATTTTCGTGTTATACATATAACAATACATAAACATATTTGATAAAATTGTCTGTATCATATCTAAGAGAAACATGTTTTTTCATATCATGGTATAACATACTGAATTTCTATACACATAAATCATCTCATATAACTGCATATACAAAACATCCTGGATTAACTGGCGGGTATCATGTCTTACCCCAACATGACTGGGTTGTACGGCCCGAAGGCGAGACCTAGCAATGGCTGGCTGATCACGCTAGATCAACATAAGTCTGTAAGTACGATGGGTCTGCCCCTCTTGGTCTAGACACCAAAGAGACGCCTGTGCTACAATAAATCACATCGACTGCCGATCTCCCACTGCCCTGTATGGCAAGCGGTAGCACTAACATAAACATGATCGTAATCATATAACTACGGTACCGTGCTTTGTGAAAGCCTAAATCAAGCCAACCAGGTTCTGATAACATATAACATATTTTCAAATAATGATACATGGCTATTTCGTAATCATATCTGTCATGTTAATATTTTCATACATCTTTACATAACATATCATATAAAATTTACGGCCCTTACACCGGCATTTTGTATTTTATAAATCACGACCCATATGCCGGTATTGCATATCATAACAACCTTCGGCCCTTGCATCGGTATTTCATATAAAAGCTTAATCCTTACGCTAGCATATCATGTAGAATCCTCGACCCTTACACCGACATATCATATAAAATTCCTTAGTCTGAAAAATCCCTGTATCATTTTAACATTTTCCTAAAAGCAGTAATAACATAACTATTTTGTAAACATAATATTTCATCATCATAATTTCCGTGGTAAATATTACTCATGCCACACAAAAGAGATAATAAACTTATTTCTAATATTATTCATGAAATCCATATTTCTGATCAACAACATTATTTCCAACATAATTCTACAATATACATATTTATTTGAAACTAAATGCTATAAAATAATAAATATATTTTCATAAAATCCCGACTTAGTTTATCCCCTAACCTGATTTCTGAAAAACTCTTACAATGTCTAGTCTTACACTCGCAGGGTTTCCCGTTCAATACCCTAAAAACAACATCTCCCTAAAGAAAACTTTAGTATTTCTTCGACCACTACATTTTCTACGACTATAGGAAAACCAAATACTAAAAAAAAAGTCTTATCCTAAATTTGGGATAGAGTCCAAGTTAGCCCCACCAATGGTCCACTCTAGCAGACTTGAAGAGAACTTTCCCAAGATTGTCGTGGTGGCCTCAGATCGTCAAACTGGCAAGAAATCGGCCTAAAATCTGAGAGAGAAGGGAGAGGGGACGAACAGAAGAGAGAGAGAGAGAGAGAGAGAGAGAGAGAGAGAGAGAGAGAGAGAGAGAGAGAGAGAGATGAGAGAGAGGGAGAAAGGGTTCTTCGCGTAATTTATGCAGAAAAATCGAGTTTAGGCTATTTATACACCTGCACTCATTGACAAGCCATGTCACTTTGTTGATGGGACCACAAAGGAAGTTCACCGACAAATGGTTGACAAAATTCAGAACTGAAAATAGTCTCTCGATAACTTCTCGTTGATGAGACACGTATCCCCGTTGACGATCCCAATAAGCCACTTCGTCAACGAACGCGTGTGGCCCCCTTTACAATTTCCTTTTTCTCCCTCTTTATTATTTAAATACTATAATTCTTCAGGTTTCTACAGGATTGGTTATAGATATATTTCGGCTTGGCAGCAAAGTTGAGATCATTTGGTTATTTTTTTGCAATACATAATTATAAGGTTACACAAATAGCCCAAGGTGGAAATTGTTGGATCAAAATCCAATTATGGGCATATATGTGAAACAATTATGTGTTGTGGACTGTCTAATAAGGAAAAACCCTATTTAAAAGTGATCAATTATTTTGGATTGTAATGGGTTTTAATGTATCCAAAACGGTTGTGGACCTTTAATGTGTAGATACTTTAATGGTTATTTCCATTTATTATGATGAGCGAAAATGGAAATACACATATATGGCCAATGGTTATATATATAGTGGTTATGGTGTAAGGACCCGAACCCGAATGGGTTCCTACATATAAATTTTTCAGCGGATGCAATAAATTTCAATTATCTTTATTGTCAGAGCACTAATTAGCTTTATTACAAATATACGTCTTAAATATTAAAATTAAAATTTCTAAAATTCTAAAATACACAAACATATTCTAAATTGTATTATTCTAAATTTCTATTCTACTCTACTCTTTCTACTTCCACTCATGCACTTGCTACGCCAAATTTGTGGTACACTCTTCAAAATTATATGAAATATGTAAAATAATGAGTGGGGTGAGATGATGCTCAGTAAGTAAATAAGATTATTATTAGTGTGTGATCAAAATAAGTTTTCATGATATTATAATTTCGTAAAATAATATTTAATACTATAACTTCAAAATTGCTTTTAAAATAAATGTAAATTTAAAATTTTCTATATAAAACTTTTACTATCATTTATAGTAATAAAATCTTATAATCATATACTATAACTATTAAACTAAACTTTTTAACTTTAAAACTATAACTATAATACTCAATTATATATATATATATATATATATATATATATATATATATATATATATACACTTTTCCTTATATATTTCCTTCAAATCATCATTTAGGTACAAAGATGTCCCCGTTTATATAAACATATACTTTTCTTTCAAATCATCAATAGCTCTGTTCACGTAATTAATTATGTATGTACATGTACTGTAAAAACTACCCTTACGCTTATTAATCGTAAGTCATTTTTACCTCCATGACTAGGTTGTGCGATCAGAAGACTAGACTTAACTAGCAGGTCGGCCAAACTAAATCAACGTACATCATCATAGAGTGAAATTTTCCCTATTAAACTCTAGTCCAACCCAGGTGTGCACTCAGGAGAAATTCACTACTGTATAAAACCACTTTGTAAACAGTGTGGGTGCACTCTAATCCGTTTAAACTTTAAGCTATAGTACTGAGCATTCGTAATTTCTATATCGTCTAAGCCATAATGAGTTTTGAAAACATTTTATTATATAATTTATATAATTAAAATAATATCATGAAAATATCATTTTTTTTCTCATATTTTCATAAAAATATGTAACGTATGAATAAACTCATGTGATCTTTACTCATATTTTCGTGAAATATGCAACATAAAAATTAAACTCATGTCACACGATTTTTGTGTTAAAAATATTATTTTGAATAGAAAGTAATGTTGTAAAATACCTGAGGGATTTAAAATATTTTTTAACTCAAAAATAAATGTAAGTATATTAAAGATAAAATTATTATAATTAAATATACTTAAAAAAAATTCAGATAAATTTTATGAAAAATAACTAACATAATTAAAATTCACTTACAAATACACTTGGGTATAAATTTTAATAAAAATCTAACATAATAAAATTTACTTACCTCTTACTTAACGTTGTGATACGGTCACAATGAATATCTCTAAAAATGAGATTGGAAAGAGTGGGTGAGTGAGAATTTTATTTATAACAAAAATTCTCCATCCACCACTAATTCTTTCACTTACTAATCATTCTCTTCCTTCGAAAAATTTTTGTGAAAAACGAAGGTTGATAGCTTCCTATTTATAAAAAAATTTTGGGGAAGAAAATGGAATTTATAAAAGTGTGTGAAGAGGGGTAAAATTATAATTTTATTAAAATAAATTTGTAACGACCCAGCCCTTTATACGGACCAGTATTGTTAACAAAAATATAAAATACTTGTACCTGATAAACATACATAGACAACCCGCCCTAAACAGGGACATACGGGTATAAATCATACATAATTATAATGTAAATGTTGCAGAAAACATAAACATTTATTGGGATTTCTACTAGACTTATACCAGAGTTTACTTGTCGAGTTCATAAAAACCGACATTCATACCTAACACATATCCAATACTTACAATCTCCAAAAGGTACTTCAACTAGGTTTATTACATCATCAGAACACTTACGTAGACTAAACCCAAAAGCAACCTCCCGAGTCCCTCTAGCTACTAGGACCGATGTCCTAATGGACCTGAAAACAAAGGTTAGATACGGGGTGAGACACTTCTCAGTAAGGTAAAAAGTATTACAACAGTGTGTGACTGCATATGCTTATTTTAATCAAATTCAATACATACAACGACAATTTTTCAATCTGGTGGTGCAATAGGTATAGTAACGTAAATACAATATATATTTCTTCCATAAAAGCCTTTAAATCTTGTATATAAACATTAGAACAATGACTAACTTGGTATGACATAATTACGCCTATTTACCCTGTGGCACGGATTGTGCACTGATGACTCTAACATGCCCTGTTTGTGTCGACATTGCCGAACATCTATTCTATAGTTTGATTGCCTCCCTTGGTCTATTATATCACCAGTGATTACAAACTTCTGCAAGCCGACTATCTTATGTACCCACACTGATTCACATGTGTGATTGCACTGTACTTACCAACTACGGAACCGAGCATCTAAAAGTATTTTTCAACCCCCGCACTGAAGTATATTTCAACTCCATTCATTGAAGTATATTTCAACTCCCTTGGTAGCAAGTTGTGTTTCTAGTTATCATATATACAATTTATAATGAAAACATAATAACCTGTGCAATTCCAGTATTTTCACAAACTCATTCAATCACTTCGGGTATAAACCGGCACACACACTCTCGGTTTACCCTTTTTACATATATAGCACAGTATGCAACCGACACTTGTTTTCCACATTTTCAATACAGCAAGATGGAACTCCAGTTCCCACAAACTCATACAAATATTATAAAAGATTCACACATTTCCATTTCAACCATATGTCACACGCGTTTAATCAAAAGTCTTTTATATGATTTAAAATTCAATAAACATCATTTAAATGGAAAACAAAGGATTCAAGCATCTCCTACTATAGTATTAATGTAATAAAGTGATTTTTGTAAAGTTTAGAGATCATATGCCAAAATCCTTATTTTTACCAAAAATCATAAAATTGTAAAATCTACATTCTACCTGGTGGAATTTAGCAAACAAGCAGTTAAATCATACATATAAGTATAAACTAACTTTTTAGCGGATTAGTTTTACAAAAATACTATTGTGAACAAATTTCCCTTATCTTAAACCTGAAAATGAAAACACGTACGGAACGGTCCAAACCGACAATCCGGGATCCTCGAAACCTAAAAACCACAGAACATAACTTCTCTAAAATCTAGTCTACTATATAACTGCTTAATCAAAAACGGAATTAGATCCTTACCTCGATTTGGGGGGAAAACCCTAAAATCTCTGAAACGACGATCCAATCCACTATATTTGTAGAGTTTCCTACCCTGATCCACGTAAGAACCTCCATTTTTAGACACGGACATCGGACGGCGAAGAATCGTAAAGAGAAAGAGAGAGAGAGAGAGAGAGAGAGAGAGAGAGAGAGAGAGAGAGAGAGAGAGAGAGAGAGAGAGAGAGAGAGGAAGTTCGCTGGTTTAGTGAGAGAGAGAGCTTTTGGGAGAAACTTAGCCTTTAAGCAACCATAATGGATATTTATAAGGCTTTTGACCGAGTCAAACTTGTCAACGAGGCGGCGTCTTCGTCGACGAATCCGCCACACAGCTCGTCGACGAAGTCATTCCTTCGTCGACGAACCCCATTAGGATATTTTTCTAACCCGCTCAATATTTCCTCATCGACGACGCTCTGAATTTTGTCGACAAGGTACTAAACGGACTTCGTTGACGAACCTGCTGCCTTCATCGACAAACCCTGTAGAAATTCCCCCTTTCTTTTGTCCGTTACTTACTCATTCCTCATTTATGGGTTCAGGTCTCTACAATCTTCCCTCCTTATAAGAATTTCGTCCTCAAAATTTATTAACCGTTGCTAAATATAATCCTTTTTTATAATTTTGTTTTACAAAAGAGTTGACAGCCACCCACAAAGCGGCTTCAACCCAAATTCATTACCTACCCTCACTTATGACGGAGGAATACCGTGGTTACAAAGTAACGCTTCTCCAACATGTAATATAAATATAAAACAGGCCAACATATATATATATATATATATATATATATCTGTCCTTTTATCTGACTAACTCAACCTTCTCTAAATAACTGAGGATACTTCTTCCATATCTCAATTTCTAATTCCCATGAAGCTTCTTCCACTGCATGGTTACGCCATAATACCTTCACTAGAGGTATTTCCTTAGTCTGCCGTTGCTGTACCTTCCAATCTAATACCTGTACAAATACCTCCTCATAAGATAAAGCATCACTGATCTTAAGAGGTTCGTAACTCAATACGTGTGATGGATCTGGCACGTACTTCCTCAGTACAGACACGTGGAATACATCATGGACTCTAGATAGTGTTGGGGGTAAAGCCACTCGATAAGCAACCAAACCTATCCTTTCAAGGATCTCAAAAGGCCTGATATACTGAGGACTTAGCTTCCCCTTCTTCTGAACCTCATCACCCCTTTCATCGGAGCGATCCTCAGGAACACCATATCTCCTACCTCAAATTCCAACTCTCGTCGACGAGTATCAGCATAACTCTTCTGTCGACCCTAAGCTGTCTTGATTCTCTCCCTGGTCAACTCGACCTTTGCAGAGACCTGTTGAACCAGTTCTGAACCCAATATCTTCCGCTCACCTACCTAATCCCAAAATAATGGAGATCGACACCGACTACCATACAATGCCTCATAAGGTGTCATCTCTATACTAGCCTGGTAACTGTTGTTATATGCAAACTCAACAAGCGGTAGATATCGTATCCAATTATCACAAAAGTCCAATACACAAGCCCGCAACATATCCTCTAACATCTGAATAGTCCTCTCTATCTGTCCATCCATCTGCGAGTGGAAAGACGTACTGAACGTCAGTTGTGATCCCAAGACATCCTGTAGACTTTTCCAGAAATGAGATGTAAAACACGGATCTTGATTTGAAACAATAAAAAAATGGACACCATAGAGTCGTATCACCTCCTACACATATAACTCTGCCAACCTATTCAGAGAGTAGCTGACTCTGATTGGAATGAAATGTGCAATCTTCGTCAGCCGATCCCCTATAACCCATATAGCATTCTGCCCATGCACCGCTACAGGTAATCCTGTCACAAAATCTATCGAGACGTGCTCCCATTTCCACTCAGGGATGTCAAGTGGCTAAAGTGGTCCTACAGGCCCCTGATGCTTTACTTTGATTCGCTGACATGTTAGGCACTGCTCTACAAAATGAGCGATCTCTCTTTTCATGTTGGACCACCAGAAAGATTCCCTCAAATCCCGGTACATTTTCATACTACCAAGATGTATAGTGTAGAGTGAACAGTGTGCCTCTTCCAAAATGATCCGTTTAATCATGGCATCATTCGGTACACAAACTCTGCCGTGAAATCTCAATATCCCATTGTCAGAGATACCAAAATTCGGCTTCATCCCCTTCTGAACTCCTTCTCTAACCTCAACCAACTCCAGATCCTCCTTATACGCTACACGGATTCTCTCCTACAAAGTTGGTTGTACCACCAAGCTAGCAAGAATAGCCTGATGATTTTCTTCCACCACCTCCAAGCTCAACCTTTAAAGGTCCTTACAGATTTATTTTGGAACCTCCACTGTTGAGACTGACACACCAACAAACTTCTAACTTAGAGTATCAGCTACTACATTAGCCTTTTCAAGGTGATAGCTAATAATACAGTCATAGTCTTTTATCAACTAAATCCATCTGCGTTGTCTCATGTTTAGCTCTTTCTGGGTGAAAAAGTATTTGAAACTTTTATGGTCAGTAAAAATCTCACACCTTACACCGTACAAGTAATGCCTCCAAATTTTCAGTGCAAACACTACCGCTGCTAACTCCATATCTTGTGTCAGGTAGTTCTTCTCATACTCTTTCAGGTGATGAGAAGTGTAAGCAATTACTCTGCCATGCTACATTAGAACACAGCCAAGACCCTTTTTAGAGGCGTCACTATAAATAACAAATCTGATATCCCTAGATGGAATGGTGAGGACTAGAGCAGTAACCAATCGCCGTTTCAGCTCCTGGAAACTTAACTCACATTCATCAGTCCAATCGTACCTCATGTTCTTCCTTGTGAGTTGCGTCAAAGGACTTGCTAAACCGGAGAATCCTTATACAAAACGACGGTAGTAACCTGCAAAACCCAAAAAACTTCTGACCTCCTGAACATTCTTCGGTCTCGATCAATCCACTACTACTTCAATCTTACTCGGGTCCCCACTAATACACCTTCTTTGGACACCATGTGCCCTAGAAATGCAATATGTTCCAGCTAGAACTCGCACTTCTTTAGTTTAGCGTACAACATCTTATCCCTAAGCATTTGCAATACCATTCTCAAATGAACTTCATGCTCTGCAGCACTCCTAGAGTACACTAGGACATCGTCGATAAATACCACGATGAACTGGTCTAGATATTCGTGAAAGACCCTATTCATCAAATCCATAAATGTTGCAAGTGCATTAGTCAATCCAAAAGTCATAACCATAAATTCGAAATGGCCATACCGGGTTCAAAATGCAGTCATTAGGATGTCCTCAGCTTTCACCTTCAACTGGTGATACCTAGATCGTAAATCGATCTTAGAAAAGATCTGCGTGCCCTGAAACTGATCAAACAAATCATCGATCCTAGGTAGCAGATATTTATTCTTTATCATCACCTTATTCAGTTCTCTATAGTCGATGCACATTCTCATCGACCCATTATTCTTCTCCATAAATGATACTGATGCTCCCTAGGAAGAAACACTGGGTCAAATGTACCCCTTGTCTAGCAGCTTCTGAAGCTACTCTTTCAGCTCTCTTAGCTCAACCGGAACCATACGATACGGAGCTTTCAATATTGGAGCCGTACCTGGGGCTAACTCTATAGCAAATTCCACTTCACGGTCCGGAGGTAATCTTGACAAGTCCTCTAAAAACACGTCAGGGAACTCGCACACTACTGCAATCATCTCCAGATCCCGTTCTTCTACTGGTGTGTCTTTCAAAAACTCTAGATACCCCTGGTATCCCCCTAGGAGTAACTTCGTAGCTTGCAAGGTTGAAAGGATTTATGGTGCGGAATGCACACACGACCCTAAGAATTTAAATTCCTGCTCCCCTGGCAGTCTAAACAACACCTCCCTCTTGTGGCAGTTAATACTAGCATAACTGGACGACAACCAGTCCATCCCAAAGATGATATCAAAGCCAAGCATGTCATACACCACAAGGTCAACTTGTAGTATCCTCCCATGAATTTCAACCAGAAAATTACGGACAACATAGCTACATTCGACTACAGGCCCAGACGGCGTAGCCACTACCAGTTCATAGTTTAACAGTTGCACCTCTAATCCACACAAATTAAAAAGTCCTCTGGAAATAAAAGAATGCGTTGCCCCATAATCAAATAATATAACAGCTATATGAGAAAGCACGTAAATGATACCTGTGACAACATCGCAAGCGTTCTCTACATCAGCTGGAGTCAGAGAATACACCCTAACTTGGGCTGTACCCCTTTGCTGACCACCATGCTGTGCTTGAGTATTTCCCTTGTATGGTTGCTGCGAAGTTCCACTGTTTCCCCGCACACGACAGTCTCTCGACCGATGCCCTTGCCTACCACACTGCATACAATCCCCTGTAGTCAACCAACACTACCCAACATGTTTCCTACCAAAAAGAGAGCAGTTACGGTAAAATGCGGTATTCTGGGACGTACCACCACTATTCTTCTTCCAATTACCCTGCCTTGCCCCAGGCGAAGAACTAGGAGGCGCTGGCCTCTTCTTCGGGACTTGGAACTCCGCGTCCTCTAGCAAACACTCCTCTGCCACAGTGGCTTTATTAACCAACGTAGCAAAGTCTTGCAACTGCAAGATCGCTGTCTGCCTATAGATTTCTTTCCTCGGACCCCTATGAAACTTCCAGACCTTCTTCGCTTCATCCGGTATCACGAATGGAGCGAATCAGGACAGATCCTGGAATTTGGCAACGTACTGTTGCACCATCAGCGACTCCTACGTCAGGTTCATGAATTCCTCAATCTTCGCGTTTTTGACCATGGCAAAAAATACTGTTCAAAGAATAGCTCTTTGAACTGGGCCCACGTCAATGCTACTGGTATCTGTTGGTGCTCCTCCATATTATTTACAGACACCCACCATCTTGCAGGCTCCCCTGCCAACTTTTGGCAAAGGTTACCTTTTGCTTCTCTGTGTAGTTTAAAACATCCAGGATCTTCTCGATCTCTTGGATCCAATTCTTAGCACGAACTGGATCTACACTTCCCACGAAAACCGAGGGCTTCAACCTGGTGAACTGCTCAATGGAGCAACTCAAATCAGTCATAGGACAATCCTGTCCCCTATTCGTTCGCACCACCTCAACCATAAGTTGCTGTGCAAAGTCACGCAATACACTAGTAGAGTCACTACCAGCCTTATGGCCAGCACCCTCACTGCTACTACCTCCTACGTTGGCAATAATATCCCTGGATTTCATCTTGAAAACAATTACAAGAATCCATTAGAAAGAGTAATAGCCTAAGCATCAGCTAATACTATCATACTATAGACTCAGCCTTATAATTTCATATCCTCAATATTGATGCGCCCCAACTATTTACACCATCATTCTAACTCAGGTTCCACCCTTCCTCTTATAAACAAAACCGTCAATGGTTTGCCATGATTTTCTTAACCTTTCGACTGATCCAGAAAAACACAAAAGTCTATCAATGAATTTCCGTCTCCAAGTATACAAAGCAAAACCCAAGGTCTTATCCTTGTCCTATACTTTGGTATATTCTAGACTTCAAAACTAGCAACTCCTAAGTCCTGAACATATCCCTAACCAGACAACATGCATCAAAACACACTTTCGACTGGTTAAGGGCTCTGATACCAACTGTAACGACCCAGCCCTTTATACGGACCAGTACCGTTAACATAAATATATAATACCTGTACCTGATAAACATACATAGACAACCTGCCCTAAATAGGGACATACGAGTATAAATCATACATAATTATAATGTAAATGTTTCGGAAAAACGTAAACATTTATTGGGATTTCTACTAGACTTATACCAGAGTTTACTTGTTGAGTTCATAAAAACTGACTTCATACCTAACACATATCCAATACTTACAATCTCCAAAAGGTACTTCAACTAGGTTTATTACATCATCATAACACTTACGTAGACTATACCCAAAAGCAACCTCCTGAGTCCCTCTAGCTACTAGAACCGACGTCCTGATGGACTTGAAAACAAAGGTTAGATACGGGGTGAGACACTTCTCAATAAGGTGGGAAGTATTACAACAGTGTGTGACTGCATATGCTTATTTTAATCAAATTCAATATATACAACGACCATTTTTCAATCTGGTGGTGCAACAGGTGTAGTAACGTAAATACGATATATATATTTTTTCCACAAAAGCCTTTAAAGCATGTATATGAATATTAGAATAACGACCAACTTGGTATGACATAATTACACTTATTTACCCCATGGCACGGGTTGTGCACTGATGACTCTAACATGCCCTGTTTGTGCAGACATTGCCGAGTATCTATTCTATAGTCTGACTGCCTCCCCTGGTCTATTATTTCACCAGTGATTACAAACTTCTGCAAGCCAACTATCTTATGTACCCACACTGATTCACATGTGTGATTGCACTGTACTTACCAGAGCATCTAGGAGTATTTTCAACCCCCGCACTGAAGTATATTTCAACTCCATTCACTGAAGTATATTTCAACTCCCTTGGTAGCAAGCTGTGTTTCCACTTATCATATATACAATTTATAATGAAAACATAATAACCTGTGCAATTCTAGTATTTTCACAAACTCATTCAATCACTTCGGGTATAAACCGGCAGACACACTCTCGGTTTACCCTTTTTACATATATAGCACGGTATGCAACCAACACTTGTTTTCCACATTTTCAATACAACAAGATGGAACTCCAGTTCCCACAAACTCATACAAATATTATAAAAGATTCACACATTTCCATTTCAACCATATGTCACACGCGTTTAATCAAAAGTCTTTTATATGATTTAAAATTCAATAAACATCATTTAAATGGAAAATAAAGGATTCAAGCATCTCCTACTATAGTATTAATGTAATAAAGTGGTTTTTGTAAAGTTTAGAGATCATACGTCAAAATCCTCGTTTTTCCCAAAAATCATAAAATTGTAAAACCGACATTTCTACCCGGTGGAATTTAGCAAACAAACAGTTAAATCATACATATAAGCATAAACTAACTTTTTAGTGGATTAGTTTTATAAAAATACTGTTATAAACAAATTTCCCTTACCTTAAACCTGAAAATGAAAACACGTACGGAATGGTTCAAACCGACAACCCGGCATCCTCAAAACCTAAAAACCACAGAACATAATTTCTCTAAAATCTAGGCTACTATATAACTGCTTAATAAAAAACGGAATCAGATCCTTACCTCAATTTTTGGGGAAAACTCGAAAATCTCCGAAACGATAATCCGATTTGCTATATTTGTAGAGTTTCCTCCCCTGATCCACGCAGAAACCTCCATTTTTAGAAACAGACATCGAATGGTGAAGAATCGTAGAGAGAGGGAGAGAGGAAGTTTGCTGGTTTAGAGAGAGAGAGAGAGAGAGAGAGAGAGAGCTTTTGGGAGAAACTTAGCCTTTAAGCAACCACAATGGATATTTAAAGGGCTTTTGACTGAGTCAAACTCGTCGACAAGGCAGCATCTTCATTAACGAATCCGCCACACAACTCATCGATGAAGCCATTCCTATGTCGACAAACCTTATTTGGATATTTCTCTAACCCGCTCGGTATTTCCTCGTTGACGGCGCTCTAAATTTCGTCGACAAGGCACTGAAGGGACTTCGTCGACGAACTTACTGCCTTTGTCGATGAACCCTGTAGAAATTCCCCCTTTCTTTTGTTCGTTACTTATTCATTCCTCATTTACAGGTTCGGGTCTCTACAAAATGAATGGGCAAGGAATGGACATTGAATGAGCATGAGCTGAGCTTGAGATGGGAAATATAAGATGGGGATGGGGGTACATGTGGGGAAAATGGGAGTGCTTGCCAACACTCCCATTTAATTAATTTTTAATTAATTTAATTAATTAATTATTTATTTATTTTTTGAAATCATTATTATTATTTATTATTGTTATCATTGTTATTATTTTTAAATTGTTTTTTAGTTATTTTTTTTATGAAAAAAGAATTAAGTTCAAAGTTCAAAAATTCATGTGGGTCCCACACAACTTCGAGACCCAAGTGAGCTTTACGTAACTCCAATAGTCCTCACATGATTTTATGGACCCTACACTGTTTCAGGACTCATGTGAATCCCACATAACTTTGGGGCTCATGTGGGCCCCACACTGTCTTGTGGGCCCTACATAAGATACCTATATTATTATTATTATTATTATTATATCATATATTTCTACAAATTATGTCCGTCAAAATATTATTTTATGTATTTGTACTTATTTATGTGTACAAACAGTGTTTACCTTATTTATCCTATTAAATTTCATTTTAACCATATCGACCTCCAGGGAGTGGCTAAGCAACAATGGTCTCTGAGTACTCGCTAAGATAAGGTCTTTCTTAGGTATCAAACATGGAATCAAGGATCCTAACAGAAAGCACCTTCGTATCAAATGACTATTTTTATTATTTTATTATTGTTCTACTTTAATGGTATATACATTTTTGGGGTCATTGCATATGGTCCCCGGATCACACGAACGGTTTTATAATTTCTTTTTTATCATCCCATCGCCAAAAGAGAATACAAAGAACACAAAAGGAATTCTCTGCACATTCCGTGTTGATCTGGAAGGCCATCAGCATGACTCAACATATCTTAGAATGCTATGGATTCATGTGCGCTTCCACATTCAATTTAATATTCTTGATGATTTGACATGACTAATTCTGGCATGATGATGGTTCTCATTAATTAAAGAAATACTCTTTAAGTTTTTATAAGGACATCTTAGAATTTCACCTATAAAAAAAAAAAAAAGAAGGATAGGATGCATGTTTTAATGCAAAAATTTGATGAGAAACAATACATTCAGAGACAGAGACAAGAATACAATGTAGGAAAAAGAGTTGAATGGATAGGTAAATTGGTAAAATAAATGAATCATAGGTTAATATAAATCGTCTGAAAGGTAACTTGAGCGTGACTTTTTTTTTTGTGATTTGAGCTCGCAATTTATGTACCAAGTATTTCTTCTAGTAAAAGAATTAGTATGATTAATTTCCTACCTAAATCCCTAATTCAAAAGTAAAACTCCTCTTAATTGATTATCAAGCCCACTATTAACCTAGAAAGGCAATTATCATGTTCACATATGTGCAAGGCTTTAATGATATTATTGAACCCTCTCAAGTTGAGGGTTTTTAGTGGACAAAGATTATAATAAATCGAATAAAATTGATGAGTCACGATAGCATATTGAAACATGAATAGTAAGAACAATAATAAGAACTTTGGAAAAATCTAGTAACTTGAGATTGAAAGCACTCCTTGAATAGATAATAATAATGATAAAAATAATAGAAACAATCTTGGAAATCCTAACTTCAAATTGTAACCCTTCATAAATTGCATAATTATGTAACATAAGAAGAATATGAACTAACTAATGGAAAAGTCAAGAAAATTTTATTAAATCATTCATGTCAATATGAATTCAAGAAGAGACTTATTCAAGAAAATTGACAAATTCCTTGAATCATTTAAAAAGAATGCCACCAAGATGCTGATTACTTAACAAATTTTGATTCCAAGAGTAAATATGATTCCACACTTAAAAAACCACGTTCTATTGGACTCCATATGGATGAAAAACCTATTAATATATTGCTAAATTAAAGCGAAAAATTTCACAAACATATTAGTTTTATAAATTTATGGCATGATAAAATTACATAGCCTAATCTTTTATTGTAAACCTATAATTTTGTTAATAAAAACTAAATATTTTCAAAATATTTGAAGTAAGAATATGCAGTATGTAGGAGAATTTACAAGAGAAATTTCTTAGACTGATTAAGGCTTTGAAGTTAAGATAGCAGGTTTTCGAGTTGATTTCATACTCCAGAGGTAGTGTGTCAATGCAAAATTTTATATGTTCTCGAAAGAAAAATTATCATTAAAATTTTTATATTAAATTATTCAAAGACAATTAATTAAAAAGCCATAGCTTGAATCCGAAAACATTCTTAATTAGTTTAATTTTTAAAGGAATAAAAAAGAAAAAGGCAAAACCTAGTCCGCCCTATGCACGTGAAGTAGGGTGTGTCATGGGTTCGCCTAAGGTCAACTCTCTAGCCCACCATAAAAAGACAAAAAAAAAAAAAAAAAAAAATCGGCATGAAGCATAAAAACATATAAGTTAAAAATATTTTTTAATTCTTTACATGTTGGAAAAATTAAAGTAAATAACAACAACAAAAATTGGAGAAAAGTTATATTTGAATCACACCATAAATATGAAGAGAAATGAAAACCCTAATTAATTCATTTTACACTAAATATGAAGAGAAATGAAAACCCAAATAAATCCGGCTTTATTGTTACACTTATATGTGCGATAAGTATTGTAATAACTTAACTTGATTAGTGGTTATGAATTTATCATTTTATGGGCTAATTCATTTTAATTAAAATTAGGAGGAGATTGACACATATTTAGAAAATAAATAAAATATTCTCTTAAGTGTTTTAGTAATAAAATTAAATGTAGGCACACCATTTAATGAATGTTTATAAATAAATTTCATTTATAAATAATTAATTTAACCAATGCATTAGTACTATCTAATAATTAATAAGTAAGCATAAAGCCCTTTTAAATTGTAATTATGACCCTTACCAACACCTCAATACTTGTGTTCTTTCTTTAATAATTGTAACTACTTAAGTTTCCTTTTCCTCTACTTTCTTTATTTTATTGATAAATTATCCTATCATTATCTAAACTTTTCTTAAATTACACTTTATTTCCTATGTTTTATTTCAAAGTTCTAATAGTTTGATGTTTATACAGTCAATTTCATCCAATTTGAAACTAATGTATATAGGAAGCTTTATAAAACAAACTATTCCACTTTTACCTTCAAAATCATTAAATTATACTTTACTTCCTAAGTTTACTTATAAGTTTTGTAGTTTCATCTTTAAATTTTCAATTTCACCTTAAATAGGAATTTGAAACTAACATGAATATGAAATTTTATAAATCATATTGTCACACTTTTGTCCTCAAATAGTAAAATGTAATTTAGTGATACTTTAGGGGCTTAAGAGCTAATTTGTCCCCCTTTTTTTTTTCTTCTTCTTTATCAAAAGCTAAAATTTTAACATCTTAATTAGAGAGGTAGATGTGATTTTATCATAATGCTTTTTATCATTAGATTGCAATTTACTTCCTAAGTTTTAACTTACAAGTTCTAATAGTTTGTTTTTTAAATTTTCAATTTTACCTCGAATAGGAATTTGTAACTAATGTAAATGTAAAACTTTATAAGTCAAACTATCGTACTTTTATCATCAAGAAGTGAAATGTAATTTAGTAACACTTTGGGTACTTTAAAAGTAATTTGCACATTCTTTTTTCTTTTTTCTTAATCAAAAATCAAAATTCGAACACTTTTACCATTTGTGTGATTCTTACCATAATGTTTTTTGTCATTAAATTACAGCTTACTTTAGAAGTTTTTACTTATGAGTTATAAAAGTTTGATTTTAAAATTTTTAATTTCACCTTGAATATTAAACTGTTAGGTTATAGGGCAAAAATGTATATCAAGCTTTAACACTCACCCACACGTGCAGCCCAACAGTACGTGTAGAGATAAATACACAATAAGTTTTTAAATACCACAAATATATGCGGACGACAAGACCATAACCCAAGACCTCCTGGTAACCAACTCAGATAATATGTTAGATTATCACTTTATCTAAAAACTTAAACTGTTAGGTTGTGAGTCAACAATGTATATTAAGCTTTAACAGTAACATAAACATGAAACTTTATAAATCAAACTATTGCACTTTTAAGTTCAAGAAATGAAAACTATAATTTAGTGATACTTTACGCACTGCACTACGAAGGTAATTTGCACATTTTTTTTCTTTTTTCCTTGCCAAAAGTCAAAGTTTTAACACTTTTATCATAGAAGTAGATGTGATTCTTACCATAATGTTTTTTATTATTAAATTACAGTTTACTCCCTAAATTTTTACTTATAAGTTTAATAGTTTGATCTTTAAATTTTCAATTTCACCCTAAAAAATATCAATTTGAAACTAATGTAAATATAAAACTTTATAAATCAAACAATTGCACTTTTACTTTAGGGGTTTGGAAGATAATTTGCATTTTTTTTAAAAAATTAAATCGAAAGTAAAATATTTAGCACACTGTGATCACAAAGTTAGAAGTGACTTTTGCCATAATGCTTTTAAAATCAAACTAGTCAGTTGCCTAGTTCACACGCCAACGAGTCTTACTAGTTCGTCGAGTAAAATTATTTTAAATATTTATGTACATATAATATCTAATTTTTATATTATCTTAATTATAAAATATACATATACCAAATATAATACAAAAAAATTAAATAAAAACATAAAAATATTTCAAAGCAAAAACATATGCAAATCAATCAAGTTTTTTTTGTTTTTTTTAAATACAACTAGTTTTGAACGGTTTTTGCAAAAGAGGGCATAAATCTCATTATAGTCCAATTTTCGAAATATTAAATTGAAATTTTAAATTGCGTGTTCAAATTTAATTTGTTTTGTTTTTGGCCTATGAGGAGAAGCACCAACAAAGAGGGCAAAATGGGGACGCGAGAAGGACCGTAGGAAAGGAATCTTTGACCACAATAAACTCAAAAAATAAATATACCGTTTTGGGCATGAATTAACTATGAATTTCTTTATATATATATATATATATATATTTGAGCAAAGTATTATTAACACTCTAAAAAATATCATTAATATCATATATTTAAGATTTTTAAATATTAATGATAATTTGACCCATTTACTTTAAGATCAAAATGAGAGCGTAGATTTTTTGTTTTGTGGTGAAAACCGAAGGGGTAAAAATGTCGATGTTTGAAAAATAATAATATTTTAAGTATCAATAATATTTTGTAATGCATCAATGCCATTTTAACATATAAATTTAGCATTTGAAAAAGAAAACACTAGTTTACACTATTTTTTTTTTATCACCCGAGATTCTAACTGAAAAGATTCTTTCGGATTCTCTCAAGTGGCACTAAATTTGGAAAGGACGTGACCCATTTGCTTTTACTCTATAATTTAAAAATTAAAAAAAAGGGGTAAATTCTTTGTTTTTTTTTGTTTTTGTTTTAAAAAGGACGGCACCTCTCTTTATTTGTTGATAAACCTTCACTTTTGACGGAGGAATACCGTGATTACAAGATAATTGGTAAAAATGGTAAAAATTAGAGTGGTAAAAATGGCATTTTGTATATGAAAAAAAACATTGATTGGAGTAGGAATAGTATTTTTTGAAGTATCAATGTCACTTTAATATATGAATTTAGCACTAAAAAATATCATTAATTTAGACGTTTTTTTTTTTTTTTGTCACAGAAAATTCTAACTTGAAAGATTCCTTCGGACCCTCCGAAGCAGCACAAAATCTGGAGAGAATGTGACTCATTTACTTTTGCTTTATAATTTAAAAGAAAAAAAAAACAGATGCTAATTCTTCGTAGTTTTGTGAAAAAGTGGTAAAAATATCATTTAATATATGAGAAAAAGTAATTTTTGAGTACCAATAATATCTTTTTGAAATATTAACGTCATCTTAATATATACATTTAGCACTTAAAAAATCAATAATTAACACTTTTTCTTATCACCACGAATTCTAAACTAAAAGATTCTTTCGAATCCTCTCAAACAATACCAAATCAAAAGAGAAGGTGTCCATCCCCACAACTAGTTTTTGATAAATCAAGAATTACTTTTTGTGTGAAACCGAACTTAAGACCGCCCATTACCAGAAAATCTTATAGTCACCGATGTCTATTTAATTAATGTGAGTTTTTTTTTTTAAAATAAATTAAATAACAAACTTACTTTCAAGCAAAAAATAATAATTTTTTTTCTGAAATTCATATATATAAATTTTTTTAAATTTATGATATGTATAAAGGAAACATAATTAATCTCCAACATGAAAAGAAATTTAAACCCTGCAAATAAAATGTAGAGCCAAGAGACAAAATAATGGCGAGGGGGGCTGTAATTAGAACCCTCAAAATGACACAATTGAAGAAAAAGCTTATTTTGGGTTAGACAAAAACCCACCCCCACAATCATATGATCCAATAATTGCCCCTAAATCCAATTTACTACTTTGGACATTATTGCGTATGAGTCTTGCAAAATGGATCATTTATCACACTAGTTCTATTATTTTTCTTGCATTAATTACATTGGGTGATTATTGTAATATAGTAAATATAGTTGTGAGTGTATTCTATTCTTTTTTTTTTTTAAATTCTAAAAATAGATTTATTGTTTTTTATTATTTATATTTTTTAAAAAATATACGCGTTAGTTAGGTAGTTTAATAGATAAAAAAAAAAAAAAATACATAAACTTCTTTTAAGGTTTCAAAAATTTTAAAAATTCTTTAAATGTTTAATTTCTAAAATACTTATATTATTATCTTTCTTATTTTTAATGGTTTTTTACGGGTAGGAACAATTATATAAATATTTCGAGAATTTGAAAAGCAAAGTAAGAAATAATTATAAAATGAAAATCCCTTTTGTTGTAAAATATGTATATTATACATGTGCATGACTATCTTGAGAATATGTTATAACTTTTGGTTTATCCACATAATGATTTATTGTGGAATTGACCATTGGGATGCCAATATAATCTTTACCTATATGAGGACATGTTTTATAACAAAAATTGAGAAAAAGAAGATGATTAGCAACATCTAGTTCCTGAAGAACTAGACTGCTGAATTTCTATAATTTCAAATTTCTTTACTTTAATTTTTCTATAATTCTCTCTTTATTGTTTTTTTATTACATAAGAACTACAGCCACTAACGAGCCCTTCGGACCCCCTGGTGCAGTACCAAACCCACGGATCAGTGTCCTCTACTCTCAGGTCTCGCTGATCAGGGTAAAGTCCGGATGCGGACACGGCTTCTATATATCAGTTGGACATTCAACCAACCCGACTCTCGACCCCGCTGGTTCACAAAGAACTCTCACCATCCACAGTCCCCGTTGGCTCATAGAGTAAACTCTCACCATCTACAGGTACCGCTGGCTCCGTGAGTGTATCTATCTGGAATTGAACCCTCGATGCTCCTTCTTACTTGCTGATGCCTTTCTACCGTGCCATGCCGCGGGGGCATAATTCTATCTTTATTTCATATACAACACGTCATCAACACGATCAAGTCTTTAATGGTATAACAGAATCTTTTAAGTTTCGTTGGTATTATTCCAAGGTAATTTTTTTTTTTTTTTAACATTTGTTATCTATGTAACTTTAGTTTTTTTTATGTGTTAACTATATCTCTTATCTTGAATACGTGTCCTTCAATATTTTTAAGTTGAAATATATGTGAGAATAACATTTTCATTTTAATATTTACCTAACTTTGAATTTTTATTTGTTTTTCAAAGTAATTTTATGATGTCAAACCTCACAAAACTTGAATTCGTTGCCCTTGATATTTTTAGAAGAAATTATCTACCATGGGTACTTGATGCTGAGATTCACCTTAATGCTATGTATCTTAGTAGTACAATTGAAGAAGGAAATCCAGTATCCCTCCAGGATGGCGTAAAGACAATGATTTTCCTTCGACACCATTTACACGAAGAATTGAAATTTGAGTACCTTACTATTAAGGACCCATTAGTCATTTGGAACAACTTGAAGGAGAAATATGAACACCAAAAAATGGTAATCCTTCCAAAAGCTCGATATGATTGGATATACTTGCGACTGCAAAATTTTAAAACTATAAGTGAATATAATTCTATCTTATTTAAAATTAGCTCTAAATTGAAGTTATGTGGAGAAAAAATCACTGATGATGATATGTTAGAAAAAATATATTCAACTTTTCATGCTTCAAATGTGTTCTTGCAGCAACAATATCGAGAGGGTAGATTTACAAAATATTCTGAGCTAATTTCTTGTTTACTGGTTGCTGAAAAAAATAATGAGCTTTTGTTGAAAAATCATCAATCTTATCCAACTAGCTCAATATCATTCCCTGAAATGAATGTGACTTTTTCTCAAGGTCATGGATGAGGTTGTGGTGGTAAAAGGGGTCGTGGTAGGAAAAATTGTTGGACCTGTGATGATCATCCTTCAAAGTTTGAAAGCAAAGATGTTGAAAAGACTCAAAGGAAATGGGTAAAGAATAAATAAAGTTTTGAATAAAATAACAAGGTGCAAAATAATGACAATATTTGCTATAGGTGTGGAACAAAATGTAACGACCCAAAATATCATACCATTTTTTTAAAATAAAATATAAATAGACTGATAATCATTTACTCTGATACCTCTGTAACGACTACTAGGAAAACCAATGCAGCGGAAAACATAATACTGTATAACCATATACACAATACCAGAATTCAATACTTCCCCAAAATATATGTACATAAATACATATCTTTCCTATTTCATCTATCAAAACTCCTAGAGTCTATCCAAAAATACTTCTCCCTAAAAACACTTACCCTATAAACAGGGCAGTGCAACTGACCCCCTATCTTCGAGCCTAATTTGCTCGTCTAGTTGGATAACCTGAAAAATGTTAATTTACTAGGATGAGACAACTCTCGGTAAGAAGAAATATGCTATTACCCTCATGACAGGATTGCGCAGCCCGTAGGCGAGACTTAATTCTGGTTGGCCTACCAAGATAAGTCAACTGAAACTCTATCAATCATCAGATAAGCCTCCTCAACCCAGAATACTGGGGAGCCTGCAATCCCTCCAGGCACGGTAACTAATCTCCTCACCGTCAAACTGGCCACCTCAACCTAGAATACTGGGGAGCCTGCAATCCCTCCAAGGCACGGTTGACTGAAATTCACATACTATATGAGATATGTAGTTGCACTCTGATTTGAAATAACAATAGTACCATGCTCTGCTGACTGAATCTGACTGAAATAATTCATCCGGGTCCAATACTATATAATACTAATATATATATATATATATATATATATATATATATATAATTATCTTACTGTTTTATCATGATTCCAAAATAACCATAAGATTGTAAATCTCATATGAAAATACTGTAATATCTGATTTATAATATCTTAACTAAATAAACTGAAATATCTGATCTGCAATATCTGAATTGAATAAATTGTAATATCTGAGTGTTGTGGTTTAGAAATTTGGGAAATTATGGTATTCTGTAAATACTGTAAAATATCTATCTGTAAAATACCTGTCCGTAAAATCACTGATGATGATATGTTAGAAAAAACATATTAAACTTTTCATGCCTCAAATGTGCTCTTGCAGCAGCAATATCAAGAGCGTAGATTTACAAATATTTTGAACTAATTTCTTATTTATTGGTAGTTGAACAAAATAATGAGCTTTTATTGAAAAATCATCAATCTCGTCTAACTGGCTCAATACCATTCCCTTAAGTGAATGTAACTTTTTCTTAAGGTCGTGGTGGTAAAAGGGGTCCCGATAGGAAAATTTTTTGGACCGGTGATGATCACCCTTCAAAGTTTGAAAGCAAAGATGTTGAAAAGACTCAAAGGAAATGGGCAAAGAATAAAGAAAATTCTGAATAAAATAACAAAGTGCAAAATAATGACAATATTTATTATAGGTGTGGAACAAAATGTAACGACCTAAAATTTCATACCATTTTTTTTAAATAAAATATAAATAGACTGATAATCATTTACTTTGATACCCCTGTAACGACTACTGGGAAAACCTATGCAGCGGAAAACATAATACTGTATAACCATATACATAATACTAGAATTCATTATTTCCCCAAAATATACGTACATAAATACATGTCTTTCCCATTTCATCTATCAAAACTCCTAGAGTCTACCCAAAAATACTTCTCCCTAAAAACACTTACCCTACAAACAGGGCAGTGCAACTGACCTCCCTATCTTTGAGCCTGATCTGCTCATCCAGCTGGATCAATAGAAAAATGTTATTCTACTAGGATGAGACAACTCTCAGTAAGAAGAAATATATTACTAGTGTGTGCAAACTGAGTTTACATAAATAATTTACTGATAAATAATCGAAACTGAGATAGCCTGTAAAATAATACACAGTATAACTCGCACCTATGTGGCTTAAAAATATATCTATAATATTTGAGCTTTCTATTTAATCATACTTCTAGTATTATAATATATCTGCTATTATGTTGTAAATATATATATATATATATATATATATATATATCTGTGAAAACTACTGTGGAACATTGTATGTCATGATTTAACCCCTCATGAAAGGGTTGTGCAGCTCGTAGGCGGGACTTAAATCTCGTTGACCCGCCAGGATAAGTCAACTGAAACTCTATCAATCCTCAGATCGGCCTCCTTAACCCAGAATACTGGGGAGTCTGCAATCCTTCCAGGCATGGTAACTGATCTCCTCATCGCTAAACCGGCCACCTCAAACCCAGAATATGGGGAAGCTTGCAATCCCTCGAAGGCACGGTTGACTGAAATTCACATACTATCTGAGATATGTAGTTGCACTCTGATATGAAATAGCAACAGTACCGTGCTCTACTGATTGAAATAATTCATTAGGGTCTGATACTATATAATACTAATATCTATAATTATCTTACTATTTCATCATGATTCCAAAATAACCAAAAGATTGTAAATCTGATCTAAAAATATTGTAATATCTGATTGAAATAACTATAATATCTTATCTATAATATCTGAACTAAATAAACTGAAATATCTGATCTGTAATATCTGAACTGAATAAACTGTAATATCTGAGTGTTATGGTTTTGAAATTCGGGAAATTATGGTATTATGTAAATACTCTAAAATATTTGTCTGTAAAATACCTATCTATAAAATCACTAATGATGAAATGTTAGAAAAAATATATTCAACTTTTCATGCCTCGAATGTGCTCCTACAGCAGCAATATTAAGAGCATAGATTTACAAATATTCTGAACTAATTTCTTGTTTATTGGTGGTTGAACAAAATAGTGAGCTTTTGTTGAAAAATCATCAATCTCGTCCAACTGGCTCAATACTATTCCCTAAAGTGAATGTGACTTTTTATTAAGGTTGTGGATAAGGTTGTGGTGGCAAAAGGGGTCGTGGTAGAAAAAATTTTTGGACCCATGATATTCATTCTTCAAAGTTTGAAAGCAAAGATGTTGAAAAGACTCAAAGGAAATGGGCAAAGAATAAAGAAAATTCTGAATAAAATAACAAAGTGCAAAATAATGACAATATTTGCGATAGGTGTGGAACAAAATGTAATGACCCAAAATTTCATACCGTTTTTAAAAATAAAATATAAATAGACTGACAATCATTTACTTTGATACCCTTATAACGACTATTGGGAAAACCTATGCAACGGAAAAAATAATACTGTTCAACCATATACACAATACCAGAATTCAGTATTTTCCCAAAATATACGTACATAAATACATATCTTTCCCGTTTCATCAATCAAAACTCCTAGAGTCTACCCAAAAATACTTCTCCCTAAAAACACTTACCCTACAAAAGGGCAGTGCAACTGACCTCCCTATCTTTAAGCTTGATCTGCTCGTCCAGTTGGATCACCTGAAAAATGTTAATTTACTAGGATGAGACAAATCTCAGTAAGAAGAAATATGCTATTACCAGTATGTGGCAACTAAGTTTACATAAATAATTTACTAATAAATAACCAAAACTAAGATAACCTATAAAATAATGCATAGTATAACTCACACCTATATGGCTTAAAAATATATCTGTAATATCTGAACTTTCTATTTAATCATACTTCTAGTATTATAATATATATGCTCTTATGCTGTAAATCTGTATATATATATATATATATATATATATATATATATATATATATATATATGTATCTGTGAAAACTACCCGAAAAAGTTGTACGTCATGATTTAACCCCTCATGACAGGGTTGTGCAGCCCGTATGCGGGACTTAACTCTGGTTGACCCACCAAGATAAGTCAACTGAAACTCTATCAATCATCAGACCGGCCTTCTCAACCCAGAATACTGGGGAGCCTGCAATCCCTCTAGGCACAGTAACTGATCTCCTAACCGTCAAGCCGACCACCTCAACCCAGAATACTAGGGAGCCTGCAATCTCTCCAAGGCACCGTTGACTGAAATTCACATACTATCTGAGATATGTAGCTGTACTCTAATATGAAATAGCAACAGTACCGTGCTCTGCTGACTGAATCTGAGTGAAATAACTCATTAGGGTCTAACACTATATAATACTAATGTATATAATTATCTTACTGTTTCATCGTGATTCCAAAATAACCATAAGATTGTAAATCTGATCTTAAAATACTGTAATATCTAGCTAAAATAACTGTGATATCTGATCTGTAATATCTGAATTGAATAAACTAAAATATTTGATCTGCAATATCTAAACTAAATAAATTGTAATATTTGAATGTTATGGTTTAGAAATTCAAGAAATCATGGTATTCTGTAAATACTGTAAAATATTTGTTTGTAAAATACCTGATGATGATATGTTAGAAAAAACATATTCAATTTTTCATGCCTCGAATGTGCTCCTACAGCAGCAATATCGAGAGCGTAGATTTACAAAATATTTTGAGCTAATTTCTTATTTACTAGTGGTTGAACAAAATAATGAACTTTTGTTGAAAAATCATCAATATCGTTCAATTGGCTCAATACCATTCCGTGAAGTGAATATGACTTTTTCTTAAGGTCGTGGATGAGGTCGTGGTAGTAAAAGGGGTCGTGGTAGGAAAAATTTTTAAACCCGTGATGATCATCCTTCAAAGTTTGAAAGCAAAGATGTTGAAAAAACTCAAAGGAAATGGGCAAAGAATAAAGAAAGTTCTGAATAAAATAACAAAGTGCAAAATAATGACAATATTTGTTATAGGTGTGGAACAAAATGTAACAACCCAAAATTTCATACCATTTTTTAAAAATAAAATATAAATAGACTAATAATCATTTACTCTGATACCCCTGTAACGACTACTGAGAAAACCTATGCAACGAAAAACATAATACTATTCAACCATATACACAATACCAGAATTCAGTATTTCCCCAAAATATACGTACATAAATACATATCTTTCTAGTTTCATCTATCAAAACTCCTAGAGTCTACCCAAAAATACTTCTCCCTAAAAACACTTACCCTACAAAAAGGGTAGTGCAACTGACATACCTATCTTCGAGCCTGATCTGCTCGTCTAGCTGGATCACCTGAAAAATGTTAATTTACTAGGATGAGACAACTCTCAATAAGAAGAAATATGCTATTACCAGTGTGTGACAACTAAGTTTACATAAATAATTTATTGATAAATAACTGAAACTGAGATAGCCTGTAAAATAATACATAGTATAACTCACACCTATGTGGCTTAAAAATATATGTATAATATCTGAGCTTTTTATTTGATCATACTTCTAGTATTATAATATATATGCTCTTATGCTGTAAATATGTATATATATATATATATATATATATATATATATATATGTATGTATGTATGTATGTATCTGTGAAAACTATCCTAGAAAACTGTATGTCATGATTTAACCCCTCATGACAGGATTGTGCGGCCTGTAGGCTGGACTTAACTCTAGTTTGCCCACAAGGATAAATCAACTGAAACTTTATCAAACATCAGACTAGCCTCCTCAACCCAAAATACTGGGGAGCCTGCAATCCCTCTAGGCACAGTAATTGATCTCCTCATCGTCAAACTGACCACCTCAACCTAGAATATTGGGGAGCCTGCAATCCCTCCAAGGTTGCACTTTGATCTGAAATAGCAACGGTACTGTGCTCTGCTGACTGAATCTGGATGAAATAATTCGTGAGGGTTTGATACTATATAATACTAATATATATAATTATCTTACTGTTTCATCATGATTCCAAAATAAACATAAGATTGTAAATCTAATATGAAAATATTGTAATATCTAACTGAAATAACTGTAATATCTGAACCCACTAAACTGAAATATCTGATCTGTAATATTTGAACTAAATAAACTGTAATATTTGAGTGTTATGGTTTTGAAATTCTGGAAATCATGGTATTCTGTAAATACTATAAAATATCTGTCTGTAAAATACCCGTCTATAAAATATTTGTCTATATATACACTGTAATTCATAATTCTGTAAAATCTGGTGAAGCATATTTATGTGTTAAAATACTGTAAATCATGATATTTTGAAAACCTATATAAACTCTGTACTGAACAACTACCTACTCATGCCACACATTTAATAAAACTCATGTTTTGAAATCTGTAAAACTGTATAATTTATACCTTGTATCTTAATAAACAAATACTATAGTTTACTGATAAAATTTCTAAATTTACTAGCATAGCATATTTCCCTTACTTGACAAACTAGGCTCGTTTACTAATTTCTAACTTACGCCCACGGCGTTCATAATTTCACAATCTCTAAATTATACACATACATATTCCCCTGTTAATCAACTGAATTTTCAGAATAATTTCCATACTCACATTTCATGAATTTATAAACTATTTATCATTTACCCGGATTCCTAAGAACACCCACTAGGTTCTTTAATCTGCCTGTAGTATAAGCCCCAAAACCCTGAATTCACAATACCCAAATTTAATCATCCCAACCACTAGTATCACAACATCTAAAACAAAATTTGGGTTCAGAAAAACTTACAAGTCAAATAACCCTTACATAAGCTACTTACCCTGATTTTGGGATGGTTCCCAAACTTCTCAAATCTAAATTCTATTTTGGCTAAGTTGTAGAGAATCTCCCCAAGATTATCATGGTAGCTTCTGATCATCAAATTGGGGAGAAATGGAGCTGAAATCTTAGAGAGAAGTGAGAAAAACTGAAAATCTAGTGTAAGAGAGAGAGAAAGAGAGAGAGAGAGAGAGAGAGTCAACTGAATTTTTGCCTGAAAATCCAATTTTGCGTATATATATAGACTGCTACCACATGACTTCACCAATGAACCAAAGGGTCTACATGTCCCCCTCTTGGTATCTCTTCGTCCAGGAGATACTAAAGCTCATCCACGAACCGTATATGAGAGTTCTTCGATGAACCCTACTTTTATTCTTTTTTAATTTTTCTTTTATTTTTCCGGGTCTCTACATTCTCCCCTCCTTATAAAATTTCATCCTCGAAATTTACTATCTGTGCTATGCACCATCCTCTGAGGAAAATTTATTACTTATTTTATTAATTACCCTCACTTATGGCGGAGAAATACCGTGGTTACATTCAGGATAATGAGAGATTACAAATGTATACATAAAAAAAAAAAATTTCTCCCGAAACCAAAAACACTATCTATCCTATAATCTAATATACATTCATACTTTAATTACTCTGCACTGAAATAAGTAATACTGATTTTCTCTGAATTATCACACCTGACTACTACTGATCCCCACCAAATAGTTGTGGGTATTTTTGTCATATCTCCTCCTCTAGCTCCCACGAGGCCTCCTCCATTGCGTGATTCCTCCACAGGATTTTTACTAATGGAATTCTTTTAGTATGTAACTCCTGTTCTTTTCTGTCTAGAATCTGTACTGGTGTTTCCTCATATGCTAGTGTATCTCTGAGCTCTATCTCCTCGAGCTGATCACATGGGAGGGATCCAGGACATATTTCCTCAATATGGAAACATGAAATACATCATGTATCCTGGATAGTGCTGGTGGTAACACTAGCCTGTAAGTGACCGGACCCACTCTTTCGAGTATCTCGAATGGGCCAATAAACCTAGGGCTCAACTTACCCTTCCTCCCAAACCTCATAATTCCTCTAAGTGGTGCCACTTTCAAAAACACGAGATCTCCCATATCAAACTCTAACTTCCAGTGGCAAATATCTGCGTAACTTTTCTGCTGACTCTGAGCTACACCGATCCTATTTTTAATTAGTCAGACTTGATTGTACGCCTGCTAACTAATTTTGGTCCCAAAACTCACCTTTTACCCATTTCATCCCAGTATAGTGGAGAACAGCACCTCCTACCATACAATGCCTCATAAGGTGTCATACCGATATTAGCCTGATAGCTGTTATTATATACGAACTCAACCCACGGCATATATTGGGTCCAATTACTCCCAAAATCTAGTACATATGCTCGTAGCATATCCTCAAGTATCTGGATCGTCCTCTCTATTTGCTTATCAGTCTAAGGATGAAAAGCTGTACTGAATGATAATTGAGACCCCAAAGCCTTCTGTAAGCTGCTCCAAAACCGTGATGTGAAACGTGAGTCACAGTCTGAAATTATGGATACATGAACTCCATGGGGTCATACTATGTCCTAGATGTATACCTCTGCCAGTCTATTCATAGGGTAGCTAACTTTAATATATAGGAAGTGGGCAGTCTTCATCAGCTGATCTACAATCACCTAAATGGCATTATGTCCGTGTAGCACCGATAGTAACCCTGTAACGAAGTCCATAGATATATGATCCCACTTCCACTTGGGGATGTGGAGTGGCTGCAGCTGTCCTACTAGCCTCTGGTACTTAGCTTTTACTTGCTGGCACGTCAAACACCACTCCACGAATTACGCTATCTCTCTCTTCATGCCACTCTACCAAAAGGATTCCTGGAGATCCCGACACATTTTAGTACTGTCAGGATGAATTGTGTATAGGGATCGGTGCGCCTCCTCTAAGATAGCCCTCCTAATCTCAACATCTGCAGGAACGCACGGTATGATATGAAACTGTAGGGCTCTATCATCTGATATACTGAACTCCTCCCCTTGTCTGTCTTGCACCTTCAGTATCAACTCCACCAACTCTGTGTCATTTCTCTGAGAAGCTTTAATTCTCTCATACAAGGTAGGCTATAACACCAAGTTGGAAATAAATGCCTGGTGACCACCCTTTACTAACTCTACACCGAGCCTTTCTAGGTCCATTCAAATGGGATGTTGTACCTCCACCGCTGACAATGCTGTACTCATTGAATTTTGGCTCAGCGCATCAGCTACCACGTTTGCTTTCCCTGGATGGTAGCTGATCGTACAATTATAACCTTTAATGAGCTCTAGCCATCTTCTTTGCCTCATATTCAATTCTTTCTAGGTGAAGAAATACTTCAAACTTTTATAGTCTGTGAAGATTTCGCATTTCCCGCCATAAAGATAGTGCCTCCAAATCTTTAGAGCGTACACTATGACAACTAACTCTAAATCATGTACTGGGTAGTTCCTTTTATATTCTTTAAGCTGCCGAGAAGTGTAGGCAATAACTCTTCTATGTTGCATTAACACACACCTGAGTCCCTTTTGGGATGCATCACTGTATATAACAAACCCATCCTCTCCTGATGGTATAGCTAACACTGGTGCCGTGACAAACTACTACTTTAACTCCTGAAAGCTCTGCTCACAATCATTGGTCCATTCAAACATCACATTCTTTCTCGTGAGTCGTGTCAATGGACTTGAAAATTTGGAGAAATCATCCACAAAACGTCGGTAGTACCTTGCCAAACCTAGGAAGCTTCTGACCTCCTGAACATTCAATGGTTTCACCCAACTCACCACTGCCTCTATCTTACTCAGATCAATTGATATGCCATCCCCGGAGATCACATGCCCGAGAAAAGTAACCTGCCTCAACCAGAATTCACATTTCTGGAATTTAGTGTATAACTCTTTCTCCCTTAACACCTACAAGACCAGCCTCAAATGGTCCTCATATTTCTCGAAACTCTTTGAGTAGACCAATATATCATCAATAAATACCACAAAAAACTGGTTCAAATACTGATGGAACACCTGGTTCATTAAATCCATAAACACTGTTGGTGCATTAGTCAATTCGAACAACATTACTAGGAACTCGTTGTGCCCATATCTGTTTTGGAAAGCTATCTTCGAGACGTATTTTACTTTAACTTTCACCTGGTGGTAACCTGATCAAAGATCAATCTTACAGTAGACCTAGGTTTCCTAAAGCTGATCAAATAAATCATCAATTCTGGGAAGATGATATTTATTCTTGATTGTTAGTTTGTTTATCTCTCTATAATCAATGCACATCCTTATAGTCTCATCTTTTTTTTTTTTTTCACGAACAAAACTGGTGCTCCCTAAGGCGACACACTAGGTCTGATAAACCCTTTATTCATCAACTCCTACAATTTATTTTTCAATTCTTTCAGTTCGACTGGAGCCATTCTACACGGTACTTTAGATATTGGTGCTGACCCTAGTAGTAGATTCACAGTAAATTCAATCTCTCGGTCTAGTGGTAAGCCAGGTAATTCTTCTGGAAATACATCTAGAAATTCTCTGACTATTGGAATGGAAGTTTATTTCAATTTTTCTTTTGGCATCTCCTTTATAGATGCAATATAACCCTGGCAACCACCCTGAAGTAACTTCCTCGCTTGAATTTCCGATACTAACTATGGCGAGGTGTGCACCCGTGATCCCATAAATATGAATTCTTGCTCACCTGGGGTGTTTGAAAATCACTTTTTTAGATGACAATCTATGCTGGCATGGTTAGCAGCCAGCCAGTCCATAGCCAATATCATATTGAATCCCTGTATATCTAATTCCACAAGATCGGCTGGTAGAATTTCTCCTGAATGATCACTGGAAAATTTTCAAGTACCCTCCTACACTTTACTATTGATCCAGTCGGCATGGCTACTAACAATTCAACATCTAACAGCTGTACCTCAATTCTAGATAACTTAGCATATCTGACAACACAAAAGAATGGGTGACACCTATGTAAAATAAAACAACAACTTTATATAGTAAAGCAATAAGAAAACCTGTCACGACATCTCTAGCAATCTTAGCATCTCCAGGCGTCAATGCATAGACCCTCGCCGGTGCTGTATTCCTCTACTGGCCTCCACAAGGCACCTGGTAACCACGTAGGAACGGTCTACGAACTGGTGCCTGGGTCGGCAGTCTCTGATATGACCAAGCCCTATGACTAGATTTTCCATAACGATAGCAGACATTCTCTCCCATCCTACATTCACTTGGATGCCTCCAGCCACATCTGGGACAAATAGGGTAAACTTGTTCACCTTGAAACCCTCGATGTCTAATCATTTGTCTCTGGCCTCCTCTGAACTGGTCTCCTCTCCATGGGCCTGGGATGGGACCTGTTTGGAAACATGGAGGTGTGGGCCTCTTCCTCTAGCTAGGTACTCCCACATCTTTCTATTCGCTCTGCTCTGCTATTGTGGCTCTATCTACCAATTCAAAGAAGTCCTGCATCTTTAGAATCGCCACCTACTTATATATATCTCGCCTCAAACCCCTCTCAAACATCCTAACCTTCTTAACTTCACTTGGCACTATGTATGGCGCAAATCATGACAGCTCGATGAATTTTGCCGCATACTACTGAACTGTCAACGGCCCCTGAGTCAAACTCAGAAACTCTTGCACTTTAACCTCTCTGATAGTAGCAGGAAAATATCAGTTAAAGAATATCTCTCTGAAGCGGCTCCAGGTCATAGGCTCTGGTATGGGTCACTGCTCTTCCAATAATTGCATGGCCATCCACCATCTCTCGACGTCTCCTATCAACTTATATATGGCATAGAGAACCCTCTGCTCGTCGGTGCAGTGAAGCACCGTCGGTACTTTCTCCATCTCCTGCATCCAGTTCTCAGCAACTGCAAGATGAGCTGCTCCTAAAAACACTGGAGGGTTCATCTTAGTAAACTTCTTTATCGTACAACCTTAGGCTATAGATGGACCTCCTTGCTCCTTGGAGCTCTATGCAATCACAGCCATGACCTACTGAGCTACACTGCGTAAAATAGCATCTGAGTTCCCGCCACCCATGTTAGAGGGCCCTGCTCCATCATCACCGCTAGCATGAGTACTACTACCTCTAGGGTCCATCTTGCAATAATACCAAATTATGCTGAGAATCCAAACCTCAAAATACTATTCTAACTTTAATCTAACTAAAATTCCCTCATATTACCTATTACTAATTTAAGGTCTAGTCCTACCATATGGAAAAGAAACCGACGATAGTTTATTATGATTTTCCTAAAATTGTCACCCCATGAAAAACACAGAAACCACCCTGGAGTTCCTGCTTCCAGACTGTAGAACATAATCCTATATTCTCACCCCAGTTTCCCAACATTAACTTGCTAATATTCTATTCTATCCTTCTCAAAATTCCATTCCTATATTCTGGTATTATTTTCCGCTGTACTCTAAAGTCTATAGAACCTAGCAACCTAGGCTTAGATACCAAAATATAATGACCCAAAATTTCATACCATTTTTTAAAAATAAAATATAAATAGACTGATAATCGTTTACTCTGATATCCCTGTAACAACTACTAGGATGACCTATGCAGCGGAAAACATAATACTGTACAATCATATACACAATACCAGAATTCAGTATTTTCCCAAAATATACATACATAAATACATATCTTTCCAATTTCATCTATCAAAACTCCTAAAGTCTACCAAAAATACTTCTCCCTAAAAACACTTACCCTACAAATAGGGTAGTGCAACTGACCTCCCTATCTTTGAGCTTGATTTGCTCGTTTAGCTGGATAACCTGAAAAATGTTAATTTACCGGGATGAAACAACTCTTAGTAAGAAGAAGTATGCTATTACCAGTGTCTAGCAATTGAGTTGACATAAATAATTTATTAATAAATAACTGAAACTGAGATAACCTGTAAAATAATACACAGTATAACTCACACCTATGTGGCCTAAAAATATATCTGTAATATTTGAGCTTTCTATTTAATCATACTTCTAGTATTATAATATATCTGCTGTTATACTGTAAATCTGTATATATATGTATATGTGGAAACTACCCTAGAAAACTATGCGTCATGATTTAACCCCTCATGACAAGATTGTGCAGTCCATAGGCGGGACTTTACTCTGGTTGGCCCACAAAGATTAGTCAATTGAAACTCTATCAATCATCAAACCAACCTCATCAACCCAGAATACTGGGGTGCCTGCAATCCCTCCAAGCACGGTAACTGATCTCCTTAGCGTCAAACCGACCACCTCAATCTAGAATACTAGGGAGCCTGCAATCCCTCCAAGGCATGGTTGACTGAATTTCACACACTATCTGAGATATATGGTTGCACTCTGATCCGAAATAGCAACGATACCGTGCTCTACTGACTGAATCTGACTGAAATAATTCATTTGGGTTTGATACTATATAATACTAATATATAATTATCTTACTATTTCATCATGTTTCCAAAATAACTATAACACTGTAAATCTGATATGAAAATACTGTAATATCTGATTTGTAATATTTGAACTAAATAAACTGAAATATCTGATATATAATATCTAAACAGAATAAATTGTAATATCTGAGTGTTATGGTTTTGAAATTCTAGAAATCATGGTATTCTGTAAATACTATAAAATATCTGTTTGTAAAATATCTATCTGTATATACACTATAATTCATAATTCTGTAAAATCTAGTAAAGCATATTTCTGTGCAAAAATACTGTAAATCATGATATTCTGAAAAACTATATAAACTCGGTACTAAATAAATACCTACTTATGCCACACATTTAATAAAATTCATGTTCTAAAATTTGTAAAATTGTATGATTTATACCTTGTATCTTAATAAACAAATACTATAATTTACTGACAAAATATCTGAATTTTCTGGCATAGCATATATCCTTTACCTGACAAACTAGATTAGTTTACTGATTTCTAACTTACGCCTATGACGTTCATAATTTCACAATCTCTAAATTATATACATACATATTTCCTTGTTAATCAATTGAATTTTCATAATAATTTACATACTCACATTTCCAGAATTTATAAACTATTTATCATTTATTTGGATTCCTGAGAACACCCACTAGGTTCTCTAACCTGCCTGCAGTATAAGCCCTAAAACCCTGAATTCATAATACCCAAATATAATCATCCCAACCACCAGTATAATAACATCTAAAACCAAATCTGGATTCAGAAAAACCTACAAGCCAAATAACCCTTAAATAACCTACTTACCCTGATTTTGGGATGGTTCCCAAACTTCTTAAATCAAAATTCTGCTTCGGTTAAGTTGTAAAGAATCTCCCCATGATCATTGTGGTAGCTTTTGATCGTCGAATCGGGGAGAAATGGAGTCGGAATCTTAGAGAGAAGTGAGAGAAACCAAAAATTTAGTGTGTGTGCGAGAGAGAGAGAGAGAGAGAGAGAGAGAGAGAGAGAGAGAGAGAGAGAGAGAACTGAATTTTTACCCAAAAATTTGATTTTGCGTATATATATAGGCTGCTGCCACGTGGCTTCATCGACGAGTCAAAGAAGGAAGTTCCTTGATGAGGATAATAAGTTCGTCGATGAACCAAAGGGTCCGTATGTCCCCCTCTCGGTTTCTCTTCGTTAACGAGGCACTGAAGCTCGTCAACGAACCGTATATAAGAGTTTGTCGACGAACGACGAAACCAGGGGGTTCATCGACAAACCCTACTCTTATTCCTTTTTAATTTTCCTTTTATTTTTTCCGGTCTCTACACAAAAGGTCATTAGTCTCGAATATGTCATACTCTTAAACACCTAGTTGATCTTTACAAGGCACCGTTAAAAGGAAAAGGGAAAAATGCTAAAGTGAATTTTTCTGAACCTATTGATGATGCTAAGTATGAGTCTCCTTCGGATGTTGATTTGATGTTTCTGATTTTTTTGAGGATCCTAGTGGAAAAATTGATCATTTGATTGGGGATGGAAATGTCTACTATTAAATTATCTTCATGTTTAAGTTATTTTGAAAAAAATTAATTTATGTACTTTTTAAAGTTTTACATAAAATATGCTTGGTAATATTTTGTTATCTTTCTTAATTCTTAAATTTTATTTTTTGTTTACTAGATCATACAAAATAAACTTGATAAAATGGAGGATGACATGTGTTTGATGGATAGTGGCACGACTCATACAATTCTTTGTGTTAAAAAATATTTCTTTCTATTAACATTAGTTGAAATTAATGTTAATACAATATATGGCTCTACAAATGTAATAGAGGGCTCTAGAAGAGTTCATATTATGTTTCCAAATGGGACAAAATTGTATATTGATGATGTGCTGTATTCTAGTAGATCTCAAAGAAATCTACTAAGTTTTAAAGATATACGTTGCAATAGATATCATGTTGAAACCAAAAATGAAGGAGATATGGAATGTCTTTTAATTACCTCTACAGTTTCAAACTAGAAGATCATATTGGAAAAATTTTCAAGTTCATCATCTGGCCTATATTTCATAAAAATAAGGATGGTTGAATCAAATTTTGTGCACTGGAAGTGCTCCGAGCCTAGAAGTTTTATACTTTGGCATGATCATCTTGGCCATCCTGGTTCAACTATGAAGTGATGAATCATTGAAAATACACATGGACATCCATTAAAGGACTAGAAAGTTCTTTTACCTGGTGATTATTTTTGTATTTCTTGTGCTCAAGGAAAACTACTTGTTAGACCTTCTCCATCTAAATTACCTTTAGAGTCTCCATCTTTTCTACAAAGAATACAAAGAGATATTTGTGGCCCAATCCATCCATCTTGTGGACCATGTCGATATTTCATGGTTTTAATTGATGCTTCCACTCAATGGTCAAATGTTTTTCTACTTTCAACTCGTAATATCGCTTTTGCTAAATTTCTTACTCAAATAATAAAGTTAAGATCAAGTTTTCCTAATCATTCCATTCAGACTGTCCGTTTAGATAATGCAGGTGAATTTTCTTCAAAAGCATTTTATGGCTATTGCATGTTAATAGGAATATGTGTTGAACATTCTATTGCACATGTTCATAGACAAAATGGTTTAGTGGAATCCTTCATTAAGCATTTACAATTTATTACTAGACCTATGCTTATGTAATCAAATCTTCCTACATCTACTTGGGGTCATGCTATAGTGCATGTTGTACCCATGCATGCACTATACTAACTGCATATCACAAGTTTTCACCTTCACAGCTTGTGTTTAACCACCAACCTAATATATCTCATCTTAGAATTTTTGGTTGCATCATATATGTTGTAGAGACCTGAATATGAAAAATAAAGAAATAAATGAGAAAGAAGGAAAGGGAAAATAAAAGGGGTTTCAATAGGTTTCGTCGACGAGGTCTTTGTTATCGTTGACGAAGTCCCAAAGTGGTTCGTTGCCGAAATTTAGAGCATCGACGACGAAGAGATCCAAAATGTTTGAAAAATATCAGGCTTAGGATTCATCAATGAGGTCCTTCTTTCATCGACAAACGGCCTTTAGTAGCTCGTTGACTAGGGCGCTATTCGTCGACGAAACTGACTAGGTTAAGGGCTCTATAAATAGAAATTTTATTTGCTTCTTCATTGAGAAACATAATTTCTCTCTCTCTCTCTCTCTCTCTCTCTCTCTCTCTCTCTCTCTCTCTCTCTCTCTCTCTCTCTCTCTCTCTCTCTTTTTTTCTATGATTTCTCGTCGCTCATTGACAGATTCGACGAATGGAAGTTACTACGAAGATTTAAGGGAGATTCTCTATAAGTCTAGCAGAGCAGATTTTTGATTTGAGCATTGCAGGCGTTACTCAAAAATCGGGGTAAGTAGGTTTTTAAGGCTTTACGGTTGTTGTGAACTCTAAGAAGGCTTAGGAAATGATTAATGATTGTTGATCTAGAATTTGTGTTGATTTATTTGTGGAAAATTGTGGTTTCAGGATTTTGAACTACAAACGCCGTAGGGCGTGGAGTTAGGGTTTCCAGTGGGCTTTCTTGTAAGCCAAGTAAGGGGATTTGTCTTACATCAGTTATTTTGAAATCTAAACTGATTAAACTGTATTTTATGATTTTGAGAAAATTAGGGTTTTGTGGTATGGTCTCCATTTTTCTTTAAACATATATATTCTTATTATATTAAAAGTTGGAGATGCTTGAAATCCTGTTTTATGTAAATCGTAGTTTTACAAACCGTTTATTATATTATAGCATATTTAATCAAATGAGTGTGACATGAGATGGTTAATGTAAATGAATTGAACTTGTGGAATATTTGGTATGAAATATGGGAACTGGAGTTCCAAATTTTTTTTAGGGAATTGTGGAAAACAAGATACTGATTTAAGACCGAGGGTTGTATATGCTTGTTAATGTTGATGAATGAATGGGTTTGTGAAAAATACTGAAATTGCTTAAATGCTTTATGGGATAAAAACAGGTTACTATGCTTTCATTATAAATAGTATATATGATGTATGAACCACCTGAGGAACTGGTTACTATGGAAGCACGATACCGTTGCTAGTGGGTGATACAGTGCAACCACGCCTTATCGGTAAGGGTGGGTATCTGAAAATTCGATTGCTCACTGGCTCTGGTGTTTGATCCAGGGTGGGATATTACCAAGGTGGACTTGTAACATTGAAGTGATTAGACTGGTGGGCCTCTAGAGCTAGATCGGGTCTACAGACCGCACAACCCGTACCATGGTGGAAGTAAATGGCGTTTATGTAGTGTTCCTAGGCAGGGATGAGTTTGATATGCATATACATGATTTAAAAATAAAATGGGCGGAGTTACAACTTTGAGTACCGAGCTGAGGGATTTAATAGTGTATGGGAATGTTTTAACTGCATGACTCATTTTAGTTAAACTTACTATTGTTTTTCTATTGGAATAAACTCGTGTAGTAACACACTGATGTATTCTGATCCACCTTACTGAGAAGTGTCTCACCTTAATAATGCAAATCTTGTTTCAGGTCCTACAGGAAACCAGACCTAGCATTCTAGTGGGTTCTGGAGCATAGTGTTTTGGGAGTCTTTTTGTAAGTACTCATGTAAGTACTTGACTACGGTCAAATCTTTTTTGGATTGTAATAGAAACATTAGAAGTATTTATGTAATAGTAATGACTTAGAACTCTGGTATGGTATTTTGGAGATTTAAATTTTTCTGTTGCATTATTGTATGTTGTTTATGGATAGGGCAATCGTGAACTCTTTGGGGTCGGATCCTCTTATGAAAGGTATTCGAGAGTATTTTATTCTATATTATGTTTTCTAGCACTCCGAGGCCCGTGTGGCGGGTCGGAGCGCTACATATGTTACTATTGCACCTGCACAACAAAGTAAGATGGGATCACAGCGTCGGCTTGGTATTTATGTTGGTTTTGCTTCTCCTTCTATCATTAGATATCTTGAACCACTAACAGGTGATCTTTTTAGAGCAAGATTTCTAGATTGTCAATTTGATGAATTAGTTTTCTTGTCATTAGGAGAAGGAAAAGTTAAAGGATTAAATACACAAGAAATTTGTTGGAACACACCAACTTTGTCTAATCTTGATACATGCACAAATTAATGTGAACTTGAAGTTTAAAGAATAATTCATTTGCAGAATGCTGCAAATCAATTGCCAGATTTTTTACAAACACCAAAAGGGTCACTCAATCACATGTTCTGGCTGCAAATATTCCTACTAGATTGATTGTTCCTGAAGAACACCCAATGGAATAACATCTAATGAATCTAAAATGCGCAAAAAGCGTGGTAGATGAATTGGTACAAAGGATACTGTTCCTCGAAAGAAAAAGGAAATGAATAAAAGTGACACTCCAAAAGAGGTCATTAACACTCAAGAAGAGGTTAAAAGAAATATAGATCAACAATCTCATATTTCCACAGAAGCAACACCAGAAGTGTTTCCGGTACAGGAAAATTATAAGATCTCATTAAAATTTGAAAATATATGGAGAAGAAATGAAGTTGTTATTGAAAACGTGTTTGCATTTGCTTCAGAAATTATTAATGATAATGAGTCTGAACCTCAAACTATAGAAGAATGTCGATATCTAAATGATTGGCCAAAATGGAAAGAAGCAATACAAGTTGAGCTAGACTCATTAGCCAAATGTAAGGTATTTGGACCAGTAGTTCAAATGCTTGAGAATGTCAAACCTGTTGGGTATAAATAAGTTTTTGTACGTAAAAGAAATGAAATGAATGAAATTTTGAGATACAAGGCGCATCGTGTAGCACAAGGTTTTTCACAAAGGCCTAATATAGATTATAATGAGACCTATTCCCTTGTTATGGATGCAATTACTTTCAGATTTCTAATTAGTTTAACAGTTTTTGAAGGACTTGACATTCGTCTCATGGACGTAGTAACAACTTGTATGGCTTATTGGATAATGACATATATATATATATATATATATATATATATGAAAATCCTTGAAGAATTTAAAATGCCTGAAGCATATAATCCAAAACAACGACAAATGTATTTTGTTAAATTACAAAATCCTTGTATGGACTGAAGCAATCTGGACGAATGTGGTACAACTTAGATCAGACATTGGAACGGAGTAAAACATGTTCTTCGTTATCTCCGCGGCGCATATGATATGGGTTTGTTTTACCCAAAGCGAGTAAAGTCTGTGTTGACAGGATATGCTGATGTTGGATATCTTTCTGATCCTCATAAAGCTCGATCACAAATAGGCAATATTTTTACATATGATCATACTACTATCTCATAGCGATCTATAAAGCAAACGATCACTACTACCTCTTCAAACCATTCAGAAATATTGGTAGTTCACGAAGCAGTCATGAATGTGTATGGTTAAGAACTATAATCCAACACATTAAAGGGGCAAGTGGATTATCACTAGAGAATGACAAGCCAAAAATATTGTACGAGGACAATACAACATGTATTGCACAAATCAAAGGTGGGTACATAAAAGGTGATAGAACTAAACATATTTCATCAAAGTTCTCTTACACTCATGAACTTCTGAAGAAAGGAGATGTTGACATTTTCAAAATTTGTTCAAGTGACAACTTAGCAGATCTATTCACAAAAGCATTGCCAACTTCAATTTTCAAAAAGCATGTATATAACATTGGAATGCGACAACGTAAGGATATTTCTTAATTAACTGTATTTTTTAGGGGAAGTATGAATACTGTACTCTTTTTTCTTTGTTAAGGTTTTATCCCACATGGTTTCCTTAGCAAAGGTTTTAATGAGGCATATTCATAGTATATAGTCATCCAAGGGAAAGTGTTGTAAAATGTGTATATTATACATGTGGATGACAATCTTAAGAATAGGTTATAACTTTTGGTATGCCCACATAATGGTTCATTATGAAATTAGCCTTTGGGATGACAATATAATCTTTGCCTATATAAGGACATGTTTTACAATCAAAATTGAGAAAAAGAAGATGATTAGCAACATCTAATTCCTAAAGAACTAAACTGCTGAATTTCTATAGCTCCAAATTTCTTTACTTTAATTTTTCTATAATTCCCTCTTTATTTCATTTAGAACACCTTTTCATTTTTCATTAGTCATAAATCACAATGTGTCACCACCCGATTTTCCCACCATATTTTTTTTAAAAAAATTAAATAAACAATAATAATCATCATCATTTGTCCTATCAAAACCCTGATATCATATATCATCAAGACCTGACCCGAAGTGGGATACCAGGTGATCAGTCCATCATATAAGAACATACCTAACAGCGGAATTCCATATTTACATACCATCCTGAATACAAATAATTAGAGTTCTATACATCTATACACATCCCAAAAATCCATAACATACTTCAGGGGATTACACAACACATCCCTAGCATAAAACGCTTACCCTTTCTATCAGGGTACCAGCTCCCCTCTATCTCGGAGCTCTATCCCTTGGTCTGTTATGGTTCCCTGAAATATTAAAATATTTGGGCGAGACACCTCTCAGTAAGATGGAATAAATTATTCACAGTGTGTGGCAGTATGAGTTCAATTACATCATATCATATTCCATTTTAATAAATATAACAACTGGGAGAAAATATATAGATATGTACTTATAATCATATATGTGTGTAAAACATATTTTTCAAAAGCTCTCTTATCATTTTCATAATGATATACATACTTTCTTATTTCTCAAAATCATATTCACATTTTCTTTCATAAACTTTTCTTTCTTATATTCATATTTCAATAGCTTTCATAAGCTTTTCTTTCTCATTTTAATTTTCACATTCTAGCCCATGGGTATCCTTTAGTATATTTCACAACGTGTCTGTAACCCATGGCTGTTCATTATTGTGTCTGTAATGAGTAATCACAATCCAGGTTATGAGTTCCTTCCAATATAGAGTCCACTACGTGTCTGTAAGTCATGGCTGCCCTGAGGATATTCCCATCTCATCGTCATGCTTCCCCCCATGACTAGGTTGTGCGGTCCGAAGGCTGGACCTAACTATGGCTGGCCTACCCGGTTAGATCAATGGGGAACGTATCTGTAGTATGAATGGCCTACCCAATGCTGGTCCGAACCCCAGGAGGGCATCACAACCCTTCATAGGCCCATTCTACTATCTCGCCACACTCTCTATGAGACCGTGTGGTTGCACTATCACCTCACTAGCAACAGTATCGTGCTCTCTATCAACAATAGTCCATCAGGGTGCTCATTTCCACATTTCCTTATTCACATTTCAATATTCTCAATTCAGTATTCATATTTCAGTATTCACAATTTAGTATTCACATTCATCTCATCACATCAGTAGTATTCTCATCATTTTTTGTACACATGCCATTCTCATAATAGTGTATATCTCATCTCACGTATTTCAACATTTCTCTATAAAACATATCAATATACCACATTTCATTATTTCCCAGTAAATTGCATATATACATACAGACATACATACATACATGTATACATATCACATTTCTTCGTTTTTCTATAACTCCATTCTATATGCCACTTTTCATCACTTCCATATAAAATCTCATACCATCACAATTATGTATATAAAACATAATTAGATTTTCCATAACTTCATTTTTGTATAAAACATTTTAGTATATATATATATATATTTCATAATCTCATTTTCCTAAGTGCAAATCATATATCCCAATTTCAACTACATTCCTAGTATAAACCTGTTATATCATATTTCTTATGCCACACAATTTTCATCTAATATTTGTAACACAATAGCCACTGACAAAATATCATATTTCATTTTCACACAATTTATTTTCTAAAATAGCTGTTATAATTTATTCCCCTTATTTGACTTACTGGGAGGCCTGCCAACAACCCTAAATCCACGCCCCACGACGTTCAAAGCTCAAAACCCTGAAATTCACATTTTTCCCAAACTAATCAACTCGCCTCCTAGAATATTTCTCATTTAACATTTCCTAAGTTCCATATACTTCAAATTAACAATTAAACCCTAAAATACCTTACTTACCCTGATTTTTGGGATGGTGCCCAAGAAACCCAAATCAATGATCCGCTCCGACTAAGTTGTAGAGAATCTCCCCACGAATCTCATGGTAGCTTCTAATCGTAAAAACGAGTTTATACGGAGTGAGAATCGAAGAGAGAGAGAGAGAGAGAGAGATTTAGGGTCGTATGGTAAAGAGAGAGAGAGAGAGAGAGAGAGAGAGAGAGTGAGAGAAGAGAAATATTATGCTAAAAGAAATGACCCGCGGTCTATTTATAGGTATGAGCTCGTCGACAAGTATAAGTGTTTTGTCGACAAGCCAATGAAGAATGCTCGTCGACGAGAGAATTCGTTCGTCGACGAGTCTTAAATTCTCTAAAATTCCTAACTCTCGGTATTACCTTGTCAACGAGCGCAGGGCTCTCATCGACGAGTCTCTGTTGCTTACCCCTTCTAAATTTTCTTCCTTCTTCTTATTTTATTTCCCTTTCTCTTTTCCTTTATTATTTTCGTAAATTAAATTTTTTGAGTCTCTACATTCTCCCCTCCTTATAAAAATTTCTTCATCAAAATTGCTATTCATCACCTTTCTTCCTTAAAGAAAAGACCCCAATTTTATTAATTGCCCTCATTTATGGCGGAGGAATACCGTGGTTATAGAAAAAGGGTTTTGGGAGATTACAATCATGTACATCAAAAGAAAACTCCCCCAAAACCATTCATAACCCAAACCAAAAACACTATCTATCTTACACTATACAAATCAAATTACATATATTGTCATTCACTTTTATTCTGACTGGCTCAGTTCTAAACTCCATTAAATAAATGTGGATATTTTCAGCGCATCTGTTTCTCTAATTCCCACGAAACTTCCTCTACTACATGATTGCGTCATAACACTTTTACTAGCAGAATCCTCTTTGTACGTAGTTCTTGTTCCTTCTAGTCTAAAATCTGCACTGACACCTCTTTATAAGATAAGGCATCATCAAGCTTCAGTGCCTCATCACTGATCGCATGGGAGGGATCTGGGACGTATTTCCTCAATATGGAACCATGAAATACATTGTGGATTTTAGAAAAAATCGGTGGCAATGCCAACCTATAGGCAACTGGACCCACTCTTTCAAGAATCTCGAATGGTCCAATATACCTAGGGCTTAATTTACCCTTCCTCCCAAATCTCATAACTCCTTTCGTTGGTGGCACTTTTAGAAATACATGATCTCTTGCGTCAAACCCCAACTCTCGTTGACGAGTATCTGTATAACTCTTTTGCCGACTCTGTGCTGTTCTAATCCTGTCTCTGATGAGTCTGACTTTACATGAGTCTGTTGTATCAGCTATGGCCCCAAAATCTATCTTTCCCCAATCTCATCCCAGTACAATAGGGATCGACACCTCCTGCCATATAACACCTCATATGGTGTCATCCTAATGCTGGTTTGATAGTTGTTATTATAAGAAAACTCGATTAGTGGCATAAATTATATCCAACTACCCCCAAAGTCCAGCACACAAGCTCGTAGGATATCCTCCACTATCTGTATCGTCCTCTCCATCTGCCCATCTATCTGAGGATGAAATGATATGCTGAACATCAATCGAGAACCCATGGCCTTCTGCAAACTCCTCCAAAACTGAGATGTAAATCGTGGCTCTCAATCCGATACTATAGACACTGGTATGCCATGCAATCTAACTATCTCCTGAGTATACAAATCTGCTAGTCTGCTCATGGGGTAGTTAATTCTGATAGGTAGGAAATGGGCAGTCTTTGTCAATCAATCTACGACGACCCAAATGGCATCTTGCCTATGTCGTGCCAGTGGTAATCTTATGACAAAATCCATCGCTATATGTTCCCACTTCCACTCAAAGATGTGGAGTGGCTGCAATAATCCCGCCGGTCTTTAATACTCAGTTTTCACTTGTTGGCATGTCAAACACTACTTTACAAAATCAGCGATCTCTCTTTTCATATTGCTCCACCAAAAAGACTCCTGAAGATCCTTATACATTTTAGTGCTACCAAGGTGTATAGTATACAGGGATCGATGCACTTCCTCCAAAATAACTTTCTTAATCTCAGGGTCAATAGGTACGCACAGCTTAGTACGGAACCTCAAGACTCCATCATCTGAGATACTGAAATTTGCCTCTTGATCATCCTATACTTTATCCATAATCTTCATTAATTCCATGTCTTTTAGCTGAGCAAATTTAATTCTTTCCTATAGGGTCGGCTGCAGTACTAGATTGGCAATGCTCGGTGATTGCCCTCTACAAGTTCCACCCCAAGTCTTTCCAAATCCATGTGAATCGGATGCTGAATCATCCCTACTAACACTGCTGCTCCCATTGATTTTCGGCTCAGAGCATCAGCTACCACATTAGCCTTTCCCGGGTGGTAACTGATGGTGCAGTCGTAATCTTTTATTAGCTTCAGCCATCTCTTTTGCCTCATGTTTAATTCTTTCTGTGTGAAGAAGTATTTCAAACTCTTATGATCAGTGAAAATCTCACACCTAACCCCATATAGATAGTGTCTCCAAAATTTCAACGCATAAACTATCACTGCTAACTCCAGATCATGGGTAGGGTAATTCTTCTCATATTCTTTCAGCTATCGGGAGGTATATGCTACCACTCTCCCCTGCTACATCAGCATACATCCAAGTCCTTTATGTGACGCATCATTGTAAATTACAAAACCCTATTCTCTTGAAGGAATCGTTAACACCAATGTAGTGATGAGTCGCTGCTTTAACTCTTGAAAGTTTTGTTCACATTCGTCGGTCCACTCGAATTTCACACATTTCCTAGTCAATCTCCTCAAAGGACCCGACAATTTAAACAATTCTACGGTAGTACCCAGCCAAACCCAAGAAGCTTCTAATTTCCTGCACATTCTTTGCTCGTACCCATTCCACCACCACCTCGATTTTGCTCGAATCCACCAAAATACCACCACTGGATACCACATGTCCAAGGAAGGTAACTTGCTTCTGTCAGAACTCGCACTTCTTGAATCTTGCATACTTTCTTTCTCTCAGCACCTGAAGCACTATCCTTAGATGTTCCTCATGCTCCTATAGGCTCTTTAACTACACCCGTATGTCGTCAATGAATACCACCACAAATTGGTCCAAATACTAGTGGAAGACCCTATTTGTCAGATCCATAAACACTGCAGGAGCATTTTTCAACCCAAACAGCATAACTAGAAATTCATAATGGCCATACTAAGTCCTGAATGCTGTCTTCGGAACATCTTTCGCCCTGACCTTCACCTAATGGTACCTATACCGTAGATCTATCTTTGAGAAAGTATGGGTCCCCTGTAGTTGGTCAAACAAGTCATCAATGCGGGGAAGTTGACAGTCAATTTATTAATTTCTCTGTAATCGATGCATATTCTCATCGACCTATCTTTCTTCGTCACAAACATCACTGGCGCTCCCCAGTGTGACATGCTGGGCCGAATAAACCCCTTGTCTAACAGTTCCTGCAACTGTTCCTTCAATTCTTTCAACTCCACCGATGCCATTCTGTACGATGCTTTTGAAATCGACGCTGTCCCTGGAATTAGATCAATTGTAAACTCTGCCTCACAATCATGAGGTAGTCTCGAAAAATCCTTGAAAAATACATCAGGAAAATCCCTTACTATCGGTGTCAGTGCATTGACTTGTGCTAGGACGATATTCCTAGATTAACCACCTTGGGGTGCCTAGTGGCCTCCTCGATATGGTTTAGGAGTAGGCATAATAACTGGTGGTGCTCGACAATCTCTCGCCATATGGCCAGGCTGATAGAATTGGTAACAAACCATCTCTCTAACTCGGCACTCTTCTGGGTGACTCCTAGAGCATCTGGGACGGAGAGGAGGCATCAGTCTACCCTATGTTGCTTGATCTCCCATCCCTTGTTTCCGACCACCTCTGCTATCTTGTCTCCTCCAAGGCACCTGGCTGGATCCTGTCTTAAAATCTAGAGACGTGGATCTCTTTCCTTGACTCTATGCCGCAACGCCCCTTTGTTGGCTATTCTCAATCATTGTAGCTCTATATACTATCTCTGAAAAAGTCTGGGCCTGGAAACCTACAACCTACTCATATGATCCTAGGTTCAAGCCCTCCTCAAACTTCCTTGCCTTCTTCTCCTCGTTTGGCACTAAGTATGAGGCAAACCGAGATAGCTCAAAAAATCTTCCTGCATACTATTGTACCATCATATGCCCCCACCTTTCTGATGGTAGCAAGGAAGTATCACTTAAAAAATAACTCCCTAAAGCGGCTCCGGGTCACCGCTACAGGCTCAGGACTCTACTCCTCTAACAGTTTTGCTGATCTCCACCGGCATTTTGCCTCTCTAGTTAACTTGAATGCAGCAAAGGACTCTTTCTATTCTTCAGTACAAGCAAGCACTGCCAACATGTTCTCAATATTCTGGACCCAATTTTCAGCTACTACTGGGTCAACCCCTTTAGAAAACGACAGGGGCTTCATACACGTGAATTACTTAATCGTGCAGCTCCGCTCCCCTGAACTCCTAGCCATCTTTACCATCACTTGCTAGGTGACGCTACGTAACACTGCATTAGGGTCTCTGCCACCTATATTGGAAGGCCATGCATCATCACCTCCAGCATGTGCACTGCTACTTCTAGGCTCCATCCTGAAAATGATACAAAACAGTCTTAAAATTCTATCCTCATAATACCACTAGTACACTTGACAAACTAGGATCCATAAAATATTCTTCTATAACAATTTAACATCCTCAATCCCAATTTAAGATTCAGTTCTACCATTTAGAAACAAGAACCAACGATAGTGTACTATGGCTTTCCTAAATTTGTCACCCCAGGAAAATCACAGAAACAACCACAAAACTCCTTCCTCCAGGTCACAAAATAGAACCCTAAATTTCAATCTTATCCTCCACAATGACTGACTTATAGCCCTAGTCTACCCATCTTCTACTCTCATCAAAATCCATTCATGTACTCTGATATTGTATTTCGTTGTTTACTAAATTATGTAGAACCTAACAACCTAGGCTCTGATACCAAACTATTACAACACTATTTTTTCACCATATTTTTTTAAAAAAATTTAAATAAACAATAATAATTATCATCATTTGTCGTATCAAAACCCTGATATCATATATCATCAAGACCTGACTTGAAGTGGGATACCAAGTGATCAGTCCATCATATAAGAACATACCTAACAACAGAAGTCCATATTTACATACCATCCCAAATACAAATAACCAGAATTCTATACATCCATACACATCCCAAAAATCCATAACATACTTAAGGGGATTACACAAACACATCCCCAATATAAAACACTTACCTTGTCTATCAGGGTACTAGCTCCCCTCTATCTTGGAACTCTATCTCCTAGTTTGTTACAATTCCATGAAATATTAAAATATTTGGGTGAGACACCTCTCAGTAAGATAGAATAAATTATTCATAGTGTGTGACAGTATGATTTCAATTACATCATATCACATTCCATTTTAATAAATATAATAGTTGGGAGAAAATATATAGATATGTACTCATAATCATATATGTGTGTAAAACATATTTTTCAAAAGCTTTCTTATCATTTTCATAATCATATACGTACTTTCTTATTTCTCAAAATCATATTCACATTTTCTTTCATAAACTTTTCTTTCACATATTCATATTTCAATAGCTTTTATAAGCTTTTCTTTCTCATTTTCATTTTCACATTCTAGCCCATGGGTATCCTCCAGTATATTTTATAACGTGTCTGTAACCCATGGCTGCTCATTATCATCTTTGTAATGAGTAATTACAATCCAGCTCATGATTTTTTGCCAGTATAGAGTCCACTACGTGTCTGTAACTCATGGCTGTCCTGAGGATATTCCTATCTCATTGTCATGCTTCCCCCCATGACTGGATTGTGCGGTCCGAAAGCTGAACCTGACCTCGGTTAGATCAAGGGGGAACGTTCCTATAGTATGAATGACCTACCAAATCCTGGTTCGGACCCTAGGAGGGCATCACAACCCTTCACAGGCCCATTCAACTGTCTCACCACACTCTTCACGAGACCATGTGGTTGCACTATTACCTCACTAACAACGGTACTATGCTCTCTATCAACAATAGTCCATCACTACAAAAAATAAGGTTATTAGTAAAGGATCAAAACCGTCACTAATAATCACAAAACCATCACTAATACTATTAGTGACGATTTTCCAAGTATTAGTGACGGTTTTGAAATAGTTGTCATAACTGCCGTTACAAATAATTATTAGTGATGAATTTTTAATTTTTTCACTACTAATAGAGTATTAATGATGGATTATAACCGTCACTAAAACACTTATACCATCACTATAAATTCTTCGTTGACTCCGCTCAAAATTGTCACTAATAGTAGACTAGTAGTGATGAATTTCAAAACGTCACTAATACCAGAGTAATAGTGACGAATATAGAATTCGTCACTACTAATATGCTATTAGGGACGGTTTGGACTTCGTCACTACTAGTTCAATATTAGTGACGATTTTGAAATTCGTCACTATTATTCTATTATTAGTGACCATTTTAAAATTCGTAACTATTACCTTGATAGTAGTGACGGTTTTGAAATTCATCACTAGTACTTAAAAATGACATTTATTAGTCACGGTTTTGAAACCGTCACTAATAATTTAAACTTATTATTATTTTTTTAATCATTGATTCTTGTAAAAATCTGCAATTACATTTTTGCATACATAACATTAAACCATAATTACAAAAGAATTCATAAATTATTGAAAATTCTAATTCAAATTCGAAATTCAAATACAAATACATTATTGAAATTCAATTCAAAAATTTCATATGTTCAGATAACAAAAAAAATTCAAAATTCAAACTCAAATTCAAATACGAATACATTATTCAAACTCAAATAAAGAAATTCTATCTATTCAGATAAAAAAAATATTTAGAAAAAATAATCAAAAGCTGCATCTGTGGTGCATGACATCATGTGGATGTTGTGACAGCTGCAAACCCTACTAATTAAGAATTATAAAAAATATTAGTATACAATTTTGAACATATATGTATACGTATTATAAGTATCAATGATTTGATAGTAAAATAATCGGACATTCAGATATAGTTAAAAAAAAATGATACAATTTTAAATAGCTAAGTTTTATCAGTTTAGAAAAATTTTGGCAACATTTCGTCTGTAAATAGGACATTGTCTATAGAGATATGCTCCAAACCTGGGTGTTCACAATAAACAGTACACAATAATCCAACCAGTAATAAATTTTATGAGTGCACCAGAACTTCATATAATAAGCATTAAATAATGAAATATCGGCAGCATGCCGTCTATAAATTGGACATTGTCCCATAAAACTTGTACCTGAAATCTGTTTGTTTTAAGCAAATAAATCATTTCAAGCATGCAACAACCTAAATCCACTACCAGTAAGCAATTCACAATATACTGCATCAGCCATGCAGTTGGCGTTCAACATAAGCATGTATTCCAGTAGTTCAATAACATAATATCAGCATCTCTAATATTGCAAAAAACATAATAATAAAACTTACAATTCCTTTCATTTCTCCACATTTGATTAGATCTCTTACAAGACCACGAATATCATATCAAGCTGAGAAATTCACAACACCCCAACGTTCAATCTTTACTGGCTCAACTAGTTTTTAAAACAAAGCACAAAAATTTTTGTGAGATCAGTTGAACTAAGATCCTAACATGACAATGTGCAAGAAGAAGCACCTTATTGTTGCGAGGAGGAACCACTGTCTGTAAATTAGACATTTTCCTATAAAACCTGTACCTGAAACCTAGTTTTTTTCAACAAATAAATCATTTCAAGCATGCAACGACCTAAATCCACTACCAGCATGCAATTCACAATATACTGCATCAACTATGCAGTTGGCATTCGACACAAGCATGTATTCCAGTAGTTCAATAACATAATATCATCGTCTCTTATATTGCAGAAAACATAATAATAATAATAATAATAATAATAATAATAATAATAATAATAATAATAATAATAATAATAAAACTTACAATTCCTTTCATTTCTCCACATTTGATTAGATCTCTCACAAGACCACAGATATCACATTAAGCTGAGAAATTTACAACACTCCAATGTTCAATCTTTACTGGCTCCACTAGTTTCTAAAACAAAGCCCAAAGAATTTTGTGAGATCAGTTGAACTAAGATCCTAACATGACAATGTACAAGAAGAAACACCTTACTGTTGCGAGGAGGAGCCACCGTCTGTCAATTGGACATTTTCCCATAAAACCTGTACCTAAAACCTGGTTGTTTTCAACAAATAAATCATTTCAAGCATGCAACGACGTAAATCCACTACCAGCATGCAATTTACAATATACTGTATCAGTTATGTAGTTGGCGTTCAACAGAAGCATGTATTCCAGTAGTTCAATAACATAATACCATCGTCTCTTATATTGCAGAAAACATAAATATAAAACTTACGATTCCTTTCATTTATCCAAATTTGATTAGATCTCTCACAAGACCACAAATATCACATCAAGCTAAGAAATTCACAACACCCCAACATTCAATCTTTATTGGCTCCACTAGTTTCTAAAACAAAGCACAAAGAATTTTGTGAGATCAGTTGAATTAAGATCCTAACATGACAATGAATAAGAAGAAACACCTTATTGTTGCGAGGAGGAGCCACTGTCTGTAAATTGGACATTTTCCCATAAAACATGTACCTGAAACCTGGTTGTTTTCAGCAAATAAATCATTTCAAGCATGCAACAACCTAAATCCACTACTAGCATGCAATTCACAATATACTGCATCAGCCATGCAGTTGGCGTTCAACACAAGCATGTATTCTAGTAGTAGCAAACAAAGTTCCTGATTTTTTAAATTACCGCTAGGGGTGGTGGGGTTAAGAATTTTTTAATGAAGTAATAACTATCAACGGTTTGAAAGATGAAAACCTATAGTTCGTAAGCTATGAGTTTCAAGAACCAGCATCAGCAATGCAAAGAATTCATCTTCATAGTCCAACACCCTATGCAGGAATAATCTTTTTAATGCCAATACCTAAAAGATCGGATTTATCCTTAATTTCAACAACATAAAGGGAAAGTAGGCAAGATAAAGCACAACCAACCACTCTTAGGATGCAAAATGGGTAGCCTTGTACTAATAAGTAGAATAAAAAAGTCAGTCACTCAATTCCAATATAATTCACTTTTATGGGCTCACACAAAGCCTCCCCAACCACCCTTCTTTATTTTTACTTTAAGTTAGCCATCAAAAAAGACTCTTTATTTTAAATTAATCACTAGGTGCAGTGGGAGTACTCTAGAGCTACATGATAGCAATGCTTTTTGCATAAAAGATGTGGGCTTAGTTACTAATTCCTAATAGTGGTCTTCTGCACCAGATTCCATTCACATTTTTTTTTTTTTCAAAAGAAAAATTCTCATATGGCTTTCACCCAAAATTAAACTAATTTATAGTGTCACTAAATGGATAAAATTAAATTATTCATTTATTCACTCATCCTTTCAAAATATACAGGACATTGTAATCATTTTAGCAAATATTTTAATGACTGTAATCATGTATGAGATTTCTAATGACATTTCAGCAACATGCCATCTATAAATAAAACATTTTCCAAACCTACAAATCATGAAAATAATAAAAATACAATTCATTTGAATCCCTAAGATAGTTAAATTCAGGCTAGCTCACTAAGGATGGAGTCAGTTGGGCAAATGTACCTTTTCATATCTCTTTGAAGCTTTAGGATATTTACCAGTCTTGAACAATGCATTTCCTTCTTCTTTCTTTCTACTAGCAGCTTCAATCTTCTCTTGAGTGCTCATATCCTAGGACTCCTTCTCCTAGAGACAAATAAAAATCAAATACTTGAGAACACAATTTCCGTTTTCCCTCATTCAAAAAAAGGAAAACACGCCACAAGAAGGAGAAAAAAAGTAAACACTTATTTTTCTACCTTATCTGTGTAAGTAACATCCACATAAAATCTAGAAATAGTCAGAAAAACATAATGATATAGTGAAGCACAAAATATAAGTAGAAACCAAAAGCACTATGTAGTTTCATTAATTTCAAAGGCAATAAAATACAGATAGAAACATCGAAGCACACGTACAACCATTCAAAAGTATGGTAAAATAGAATAAAGGAAAAAAAATAAAAGAAAATAAAATAAAATAAAAGCAAAGGGTGCATGAGCACAGTACATAAGCAAATGAGAAAGCGCATCAAAAGATCCCAATCATCTAGTCTATCTTAAGCAAAGTCAAAATCAGAATCAGAACTGGCCGAGCAAGGCGAGGTGGCTACTGCTCTAGTGGCATCTCGGTCCCATGCCATTTTCTTTAGAATACAACGCAAGTTAGGGGTAAGAGGGGAGGGTGGTGGTTTGCGTGGCCTGAGGATATAGAACGACACCAGCTAGTTAGGCGTGTCTGCCGGAGGCCCCACGACAACATCTAGTGGCATGGTTGGCCTAATCATATGGAACAACACCTGTTAAGCAGGAATGTCCTCTATAAACCCTAGGGTAACATTCGGGGATTGCTCTCTAATGGGTAGTGCAGCAAAATGTGCCGGGGGCAACTGCACATCCCTTGGTGTAGTAACCCGGATAATTATAGGAATAAAATAATTAAGAAAATAGAGAGAAGAGAAACTTTTGAAGGGGGTTCAGCAAGGTCTCGTCGACGAATGCAGAGAGCTCATCGATGAGTGGCTTCTTGGTAACGTCGACGGGGACTCGTATCTTGTTGATGAGAGTTTACCAAGGGGTTATTTTGAGGCTTGAAACTCATCGACGAGGGTTAGTTGTTTGTTGACGAACTCCCTTCTTGGTCTTGTTGACGAGGTGATGTGACTCGTCGACGAGGCACATGGACATCACTCTATATATAGCCCCAAAACCAATTTTCAGCGAAAAAATTTCATTTTATCAATTTTATTTCTCTCTAACTCGCTTCTCTCTACAAATCCAGCTCCGTCTCTCCCCACTTTGATGATTAGAAGCCACCACTGTGATCCTAGGGAGAATCTCTACAACCTAGATGGAGCAGAAATTTGATTTGGGAAGCTTAGGAATCATCCCAAAATCAGGGTAAATGGATTTTTAGGTATTTCCAGTATTACCAGTTTTATTTGAGCTCGAATTTTGTGTTGTGAGGGTATATACTTGTGTTTTGTGGAATAAAATTAGGGTGTTATATTTTCAGGTTTAGGGGGTTTTTGGGACCCTGCAGGCCTGGGTTGAGGACCCCAACAGATATTTTTCCACAAGTCAAGCATATTAAAGTTTAAAAAATTGTGACTATGCAGATTCAGGAAATATGAGTGAGATGATCTTTTCGAGAATTCAGTGATTTATTGAGAAATTTATATAAATGTATTATTTCAAGTTTTTGAGGATAGTGCACCGTAAGCAAGAAAATAGAGTTGGAGGCGAGCCTCCCAGCCAGTTAGGTAAGGGAAATATGCTATGCTAGGAATTTTAGTATGGTTGTCAATAGATTATATGTTCTATCAGATTATTATTCAGTACACAAATTATTAGTATATCAGAAAATACAGATTTTATAGCTTGAGAATTTATTTAATTAGTTATGTGGCATGAGCTCGTAACAGATCTGTACATAATTTATACAGCTTTCAGATATCATGTTTTACAGTATATTAGCAGAAAATGTCATTGTACAGTTTGCAGACTATCATGATTTACAATATTAACAGATTACCATGATATCTAGAACTTTAAAGCAATAACACTATCATATTACAGTTTATACAGTTCAGATATTGCAAGCCAATTATTATAAATATTTCAGTTCAGTTATTACAGTATTTTCATATCAGTTTACGGTATTATGTTTATTTTGAAATCATGATGAAATGGCAAGATGATACATATATACAATATTAGACCTTGATGAATTAGATTAGTTTTCAAAGCACGGTATCGTTGCTATTTCAGATCAGTTTACTAGTTACCGTGCCACAGAGTTTGTGTCAGGACTGGGTTGAGGATTGGTGGAGTGCAGTTTACCAACTATCGTGCCACATAATTTGTAACAAGGCCGGGATAAGGAGTGGTAGAGTGTAGTTTGACTTATCCTGATAGGCCAACCAGTGTTAAGTCTCGCCTACGAGCCGTACAACCTTGTCATGAGGGGTTAAATCATGATGTACAGTTTTTTAGGGTATTATCACAGCTATTTTTATGTATATAGATTTTCAAAACAATGACAGATATTCTATAATACTAGAATTATGAATAAATAGTATTCAGTCAGAGATGTCAGTTGTATTTTAAACTATGTGAGTGTACGATGTACTATGAGATGTTTTCCCAGCTAAATTTAGTTTCAGTTATTTGTTAGTATAATATGTTTGTAAACTCAGTTGCCACACACTAGTAATAGCATACTTCCTTTTACTGAGTGTTGTCTCATTCCAGTGATTTAATATTTTTTAGGTGATCTAGTTAGGCGAACGGATCAGGCTCGCAAATAGAGAGGGCGAGTACACTACCCTATCTGTAGGGTAAGTTTTAATAGAAGATTGTATTTTTGAGTAGTAACCAGGAGTTTAGGGTATATGATAATGGGATGATGTGTAATTATGTAATTATGTTTTGGGGAAAAATTGGATTCTGGTATTGTAAATATGGATGTATGCTTTTATGTTTTCCACTACTTAGATATGTAATAATAGTAGGGTTTCCTCAGTGCTCACTTGGGGTCTGGGAGGTTATAGAAGATAATTCAGGGTAGGGATGAGCAAATTGTTAGATCGGTGAAATTCGATTAACTAACCGAATTAATCGAAAATTTCAGTTAATCATTCCTATTAACCGAACCGACCGAATAAGGGGTATTAACCGAACCTCACCCGACCGAATTTAACCAAAATTATTTAAAACTAATTATTAAAAACAGAATTTTGGTGAAGCTTAATTATTTAACATATTTTAATTTATGTTTTAAATTTAATTAATTATTAAATCGGTTAATCGATTAACCGAATTTATATTTCATATTCATCGAACCGAAAACCGATTCACCAAATTTTGGTGAAGCTTAACTGAATCGATTTTTTTTTCTTGAACTGAACTGATCAATTTCGATTGGTTAAATCGGTTAATTCAGGTTTCCCCAAATTATGCTCACCTCTAATTTAGGGGTATCAAAGTAAATAGATAAAAAAAATGGTATAATTTTTGGGTCGTTACACTTGGTGCTCTCATCTCATCCGAAATCTGATCGTGCTCACTCAGGGTCGCTCGACCCTTGGAAGAAGACTCTCCCCTTGGCGGGTCCTAGACCCTTTGCCGCTTGGCAGTGCATCGTGGCTAGTGACCGTGCTTTGAGGTAGCTCGAGGCTTCATTCGTGGAGGCATTGGCCAGGAAAGACGAAACCCTAGGATTTATGTTAAGAACAAAATTTTTTTCAGAGGGGCATATTTAACAATAACATTATGAAAAAATATTCACCCCTACTTATTAAAATAGTTCAACATACATTTAATTTTAAAACTCATTTACTAAATAAGTAAAGTATGTTAAAAGTCGACTCGATTTGGACTGACTTGATTATAATCTTACCTAACAATAACATTACGAGAAAATATTCAATTAAGGAACCATGCCATAAATGTTTTGTAATTTAGGCAGCCCTTGGTTCACATATCAAAGAACTTCTTTTGCAAAAGACAACAATATAAACAGGGTTATTTTGTTTTGTAATAGAATCCAAAAGTCTACAAAGAACAAAAATATCTTGTTTCGAATCCTGATGTGATTACCACTAGCATCCTAATGCAACATAACAACAATCACCATACCCCTACATCCACCAATACAATCAGTACCATAAATAGTCTTAAATCACAGAAAGTTGCACAGAATGCATGAAGGCCTTCCAAGCATAGTTTTTGTCAACACTACAAGGCCCACTCCTAAAATTTGGAAATTGCTAGATATGTTTAATATATAATAAATGACATTATTTGATATTTTTTCATAAGCTTACCCTTATGTAGAGGGAAAAAGAAAAATTTTTTTTTCGAAAAGCAAAAGAAAGGCACCAAGGGCACTAAGGGGTAAGAGCAGAAACATTAAGAAAAAAGGATAACATGAAGACAAAATCAATGACAACTAGCATATTAACAAAAGCAACCCATTGTATGACATAGTTCTACAACTCGTTTGGTTGTGAATAAAAAGTGTTGCTTATAAGTAATGTTTGGATACTCACTTTATAAGTGTTACGTGAATATATGTTATTATTATATGAAAATGTTATTATATTTCAACATATAATTATTTAACCATTATAACCAATTATTAACTAAAGCAACCCCATAACAATCGAGACAGATTGAATAAGCTGTGACTAGCTTATGTGCAATAGTTACAACCAAGGCTAAAATCTAAGCACCAAGTTATTAGCTTTTTTTTTTTTTAATAATAAAAAATGTATGAACAACTATCCAAAATGATACTATAGGAGGAGAACAAGATGCCCTCCAATAATCAAAAGAAAACAAAAGAGAACAATAAAAAAACTACAATTCTTCCAATCCCTAACTAGATCAGGCAGCAGCACACCCAATAAACCCCCGAAGGAATGGTCCAAGAACACAACTTTATCCCACAACAAACAAGGAGAGATAGTGTGATCCTGAAATTTCTCAAAATTCTCAGTTCATATGGTTCACAAAATAGCACAAATTGTGATGCGCTATAAACCCCCCCCCCCCTTTTTCCTACTCTCGCTAAAGGCGCCAAAATCTCACCATTAGGAAATCACCTAGCACCTGAGGGGACAAAAAATACTAACTTCCCTAGTGACGATGAAGGCGAGGGGCTGCGATGGCGACGGGTTCTAAGAACGAACGGCGACGGGCCCTCGGCTGCGATGGTCAGCGAATATATTTTTTTCATAATCTCATTTTTTTCAGTGCAAATCATATATCCCAATTTAATTATAATCCCAGTATAAACCTATTATATCACATTTCTCATGCTACACAATTTTCATTTAATATTTATAACATAATAACCACTGACAAAATATCATATTTCATTTTCACATACTTTAAATCAACAATTTATTTTCCAAAATAGTTGTTATAATTTATTTCCCTTACCTGACTTACTGAGAGGCCTGCTAACAACCCTAAATCCACGCCCCACGACGTTCAAAGCTCAAAACTCTGGAAATCACATTTTCCCCGAACTAATCAACTCAACTCTCAGAATATTTCTCATTTAACATTTCCTAAGCTCCATATATTCCAAATTAATAATTAAACCTTAAAATACCTTACCTTGATTTTGGGATGGTGCCCAAGAACCCCAAATCAACGATCCGCTCCGACTAAGTTGTAAAGAATCTCCCCACGAACCTTGTGGTGGCTTCTAATCGTCAAAACGAGTTTAGACGGAGCGAAAATTGAAGAGAGAGAGAGAGAGAGAGAGAGAGAGAGAGGAGAGAAAAATTATGCTAAAAGAAATGACCCACGGTCTATTTATAGGCATGGGCTCGTCGACGAGTATAAGTGATTCTTCAACGAGCCAATAAAGAATGCTTGTCAACGAGAGAATTGGTTTGTCAATGAGTCTTAAATTCTCTGAAATTCTTGACTCTCGGTATTACCTCATCGACGAGTCCCTGTTGCTTGCCCATTCAAAATTTTATTCCTACTTCTTCTTTTCTTTCCCTTTCTCTTTTCCTTTATTATTTTTGTAAATTAAATTTTCTGGGTCTCTACACAATGTTATTGTCATTACTCAACTTAATTGTCTGTCACATGTATACTTTTAAATAAATGGCAAAATATATTCACCTTTTATGAGGTTTAATAAAAGAACATCGATCTCTCATTAGGCTTCAAAAATCCTAAGAGCCTCCCTTGAGATTTGATAAAAAAGACACCGATCTTTTTCGAGGTTTTTGAAATCCTGAAAAACCTCTCCTGAGGTTTTAAAAATGATACACATCTCCCTTGAGGTTTGTAAGAGAGACACAAGCCTAAATCTCATGAGAGGTGAATGAAAATTTTAAAATTTTAGGAGAGATCAGTGTCTTTTTATCAAACTTCACGGAAGGTTTATATCTTTTGTCCTTAAATATATAATAATGATTTTTTTAATATGAACAAATATAATTAATTAAAATACAATACAAACGAATTTATAACTTAATCTGTACAGATACTTAATTTAATTTATTTTTAATTTATTTTATAAGAAAAACACTACTGAAATTAGAAATAGCTTCCCAAGAGAGGGGGGGTGAATTGGTTTTTAAAACTTTCTTTTAACTTCTTTTAAGAATCCTTAACTTCTTTAAAGACTTAACCAATTCTTTAACTTATTTGTTTAATTTCACCAATCACACAACAACTTAATTAAACAACCAATCAATTAAAAGCAATCTTCAATCAATTTATTTTCCAAGTATAAGTCAAACAACAAACAACCAAACCAAGATATAAAGTATTCAACACTTTGGTAATATAACAATTCAAAATGGTTGTTTGTTTATATTTCCCAAATTTGAACCAAGCCCTGTAATGAATGAGAATTTATGTTTGCTGATGTAAAGCCCTGTATAGATGAATCAAATCACTCTTTCCAAATATTTAGAACTCAAATAAACTCTTGGTAAATTTATCTTTGGGATGTTAACTAAGTAACGTACTCCCGTAAGGTTTCCGCAAGATATGGTGTCACCAACGTACTCCCTTTCGCTTTCTACAATCCAAATCAAAATTAAACCTTAAGTTTGTTTGTTTTTCCAAATATATGTAGTTTATATGATTCCTAAATTTTAAACCATCCACACAATTTAAATATGCTGAAAATAAAGAGTAAGAGAAAGAGAGAATGAGACGGAGATTTATACGAGGTTCGGCTTATACCTAGCCAACATCCTCGCCTTTGGCAAACCACCAAAGGATTCACTAGTTCAATTTCGTTGATAGGTGAAACAACGCCGATTACAACACTCCTTGGTTAAGGCTAGAGCTCGCCTTCTCCAAACGATATTTCCTCGTTCGGTCACTCCTTACATAGGCTAGAGTCCGCCTCTCTAAGCAATGTCCCCTTACTTAGCCAACGATCCAAACGATCCTTGGAACATCAAAGAACTATAAGAAACACAAGATAAGATTTGCATACAAGTATACTCTCTCAAAAAGCAAGTTAGTACAATTTCAGCACTATATACTTTGAATATAAAATACCAATATGAAATACAATGAAGCTTAAGTGTAGAATTCACCAATATCCTTCTTAGAAGAGGATTAGAAGTAGGAATTCAAAGGAGGAATAATTAGCACTTCAGAATTTTTCAGCAAAATAGATTTGCAATGAGTGAGCAAGAGAGCTTTTGGAAGAACAAGAGTGCTTTCAGCTTTACAAGCAGATTTTTCAATTCTTGGATATGTTTTAATTTGCAAAACCATGTATTTATAGGCTTTCAAACTTGTTTCTATGTTGCAAAAGTTTCCTTTGAGAGTTTCCCAAAATTTTAGAAAGTTTAGAGCTCAAACGGTTATATTTTAAAATATGAAGAAAAAAAATTTGTGCCCGTTAAATAGTGTTCAGTTGACTGAAGTCATAAGTTCAGTCAACTGAACTGCTACTGCCTGCTGTATATTCTATCTAGAAAATCTTCAGTTGATTGAACTTAATTTTCAGTCGACCGAAGTCATCTGTTTAATCATTTGAAGTCCCTCCCGTGAACAGTGTTCAGTTGACTGACAACAGTGACCCTCTTTCAGTGTTTTAGCCATAACTTTTTATGTATAACTCCAAATTAGGTGTTCTTGCTGTCAAAATAAAGCTAATAGAAAATCCTAAAATTTTCTTGTTCATTATTTTTTAAAATAATGAAGTTTTGATAGTGAAAAATACATATGAATACGGTTGTATCAAAATTGACAGCAAACAGAAAAACCCCTTTTTGGTGCTTTTTATTCCAAAAATGATTCTACCATTTTAAAATAATTTTTGACTTTATAAAATTATTTTAAAGATATTTTAAAAGGTATTTAGGTCCAATATGTTAACCTAAGAGTTTCAAAATATTGCAAACGATATTTTAAACATTTAAAGTACTTACATGAAAATTCTTAAAACTTTTCTCATTCTTAAGTTTTCATGTTTTGTTTTTTCAAGCTTCCATCTTCTTTTAGTATTCCTTGGCTTTCAACAACTCATTCCTGTCTTTCTTCAAGCTTCCATCTTTTCTTCAAGCTTTCAAACTTTGAGCTTTATCACTTTGACCTTTGCTTTCTCATATATATAATTCTTGTGAGCATTTTAACCTTACTTTCTCATATATGAGCCCTGAAACAACATTACTCACACAAATATGTTAAATTCCACTTGTTTGTTAGTATCAAAATAAGATAAAAAGATTTTAAGCCTCGTAAGGCCAACAACGACCAAAAAATTACAAAGAACATGTGCAACTATTTAAAATTATAATAAATTTTTGAAAAAAAAAATATAAGCTTTGTATCGAATTACCCATCTGGTTCATTAAGTTAAAAAATTGGAAATATTTCCCAATTAATAAAACTAGCAAACCCATTTTGTTCATATAAATGGATTTGCAAAGAGGAATTAAGTGAAAGTTTCCAAATGATTGGGGATGGACCCTCTTAATACAGTTCCATTGTTATTGACGGTTGTTAGGGTCTGGCAGAGACCACCCCCAACCCCCCAATTGAGAAAAATCTCGTGACAATATCAGCAACCGGATGACCGGCAACACCGGTTTCCGTATGGAAAGAGAAAGTGTCGAAAAATGTTTAAATACTCAAAATTGGGCTAGTATGTTCCTTCACACGTCCCATCTGCTTCTTCCCTCTCCTCTCCCCTCCCCCTCTCTCTCTACATTGCTCTCTCTCTCTACCATGGAATCCGACAGCCGGCCGTTATTCCTTACGACGGTTGAGTCGCCGCTCAGCAAATGAGAAATGCAACCTCGCGAGCTTCTTTTGCTTCGTCTGTAGAAGTCGTCGAGCTTGCTTCCTCTGTTCTTGCCCATCGCCTGTAGCTTTTCCGGTGCCACAAACATCTCGTAATTCACTCTCGAGCACCGCGCTTTCGATCATTGAATCTTGATTTATCTGTCTCTGTAAATCTCTCCGTCTATTGAAATTTGCGATTCTGATAACTTGTTTTTGACAGTGTTTATCGTCTCCGAGACTCGAATTCTCCGATCAGATCGTCGATCTTGTCCGCCGGTGGATTCATTGCGCACCGCTCAACCGGACTGTGGTTCGTGCTTGGATGTTGCATATCGGCCTCTACGAAGCTCAAACACTACAAAAATAGATAAACCAGAGAAACCATTTCATTAAAAAAAAGAAAAAAGAAAAATCATGCTAGATCTCAATCTCAGTGTCGGTTCGAGTGATACGGCTCGGAACGAAGAGCCGGTGAAGCTAGGGATACTCCCGGAGAGCTCTAGAAGCCAAATGGACGAGTCAGGGACCTCGAACTCATCAATAGTGAATGCGGAAGCCTCGAGTAATGGAGGCGATGATGACTCCTGCTCAACTCGGAGCATTTTCTTTAGTTTCGACATCTTGAAGGTTGGAGGTAATGAAAACGACGTTGTGACGAGGCAGCTGTTACCAATGAGTGGTGGTGGAGAGGATGGGGATTCTAGGAATTGTCAGGGCCAGTCCTCGTTATCTTCGTCGTCTCGACAAAACTGGATCGATCTGTCGTTCGGTCAGAGTGGTGGGTCTAGAGGTGAAGGCGTGCCGGAGCTGAGGGTGGTGCCGCCGCAGCCGCAGCAGCCTCCGGTGAAGAAGAGCCGGCGAGGACCCAGGTCTCGGAGCTCGCAGTACAGAGGAGTGACCTTCTATAGGAGGACTGGGCGCTGGGAATCTCACATATGGTCAGTGATTTTTCATTACATGTGTTCTCTTCTTTTATTAGTAGAATTTAGCTCCCACCTATCGCTCTCTCATTCATTCTCTCTCAACGATTTCTTTAACCGTGGTAATTTGATGCAGGGATTGTGGGAAACAAGTTTATTTGGGTATGATATGATCTCGTAATTTGATTAAATTTCCTTATTTAGTATTGTATTGGCCCTTTTTTTTTTTCTCTTTTTATTTTCTCCTTTGGGTGTAGTCTGATGAATTTTTTCCTTGGATTTTATATAGGCGGATTCGACACTGCTCATGCTGCGGCTAGGTAAACTTTATATCTAGTCTGGGATCCATTCGCCTTTTAGCTTCATTTTTAAGCATTTATTTGCTAGATAATTTGCCTTGAATTTGGGTTTCCGCTTCCAGAGCCTATGATCGAGCAGCTATCAAGTTCAGGGGTGTTGACGCCGACATAAATTTTAATCTTAGCGATTATGAAGATGACTTGAAACAGGTTTGGGAAAAGTTAAATATACTGAAAAAATACCGTGCAGGTGTTACCATAACTCTGATTGCGTTGTTGATGGCATTTTTTGTTTGGCAGATGAAGAATATGACCAAGGAAGAATTCGTGCACATTCTCCGTCGCCAGAGCACTGGTTTTTCTAGGGGTAGCTCGAAATACAGAGGGGTGACTTTGCACAAGTGCGGCCGATGGGAAGCTCGGATGGGCCAATTCCTTGGCAAAAAGTGAGTAACCATATTATAGAACTTGAAATTATAATTGTTCTGTTCTTTTTTAAATAGTTCATGGAAATTATATTTATGATAATGTTGATCTGAGGATTAGCAATGAGGTGTTCTAAGAACCTGTTTGTGGGAACTGCGAATCAGTTTCGAGTACCTATCTTTGTTTTCGTTTTTTTCCCTTTTTCTGGAAAACAAGGAAGAAACGACTGGGGCCCAATTTTCATCGTGGGGGTTACGATGCTTGCTTGCAGGTATATATATCTTGGGCTATTCGACAGCGAAGTAGAAGCTGCAAGGTCCTAATGATCATGAATTACACTCTCCCTGATACTGAATTTATTACCCTGTGAATTCTCCACTTCAATAGGGTTCCATCCAACAACTATCTCCATTTTGATTTTCTGGAAATCAGGGCTTATGACAAAGCGGCTATCAAATGCAACGGGAGGGAGGCGGTCACCAACTTTGAGCCAAGCACATACCAAGGAGAGATGATCTCAGAGGCCAATAACGGAGGTATCTTTAATTTGATACACCATCTAATTGTATTGTACTTCTCATTATTTGTGAAGTAATATTTAATAAAATTATCGTTTGTCTTTTGTGGAACTTGTAGAAACCCCTTTCTCTATTGTGTAATTGAGCTTATTTATACCATTGATGCAGGTAGTGATCACGCTCTTGATCTGAACCTGGGGATTTCTCCTCCTTTTGGCGATAAACTAAAGGAAAAGTATGGTTTGGAGCATTTCCAATATTGCTGCCCCCTTTCTGATATGCATGATGGAAGGAGATCAAGGGTAAAGGTTTGAATTTAAACATTTGAATTTCTTGCCAATATATAATTATGTAGTGCAACCTGTTTTCAGAAAACCTTTGTTGGGGGCTTCCTCAATTTGCATAATATTCTTCTGTTTTTCAAGCTTAACTTTGTTGCTAGTGAATCTAGAAGTCCTGTGTAAAGGTCTCCGAAATTTGGAGGGAGTGTTCCTGTCACTCATTTGCTATACTTATGCCCAAAGAAAAATATATAAATATGCAAAACATAATTTTTCAAAGCTAATTTTCCCAACTTTTGCTCTTGAGACCTCTAAGGTAGAAGTCCCATATATATCAAACGATTGGAGTGCTGATTTTTTGACGATAGCTCATTTAAGTAACTATCTTTACTCTGGATCTATTTTGTTAATATAATCCTACAATTTTATAATTTCCACAAGGGCATAATCATAATTTTTACTTTTTATGATTTATATATGTTGTATTGTTTTTCAAAACTCCAGTCGGGGCAAGTGCCCCCATTGACCTGAACTTTGTCGGCCCCTGTTTATGAAATATGGCAGCACTTCAATTTTTTTCTTCTCATGCTTGATAATTTTTTTACCCTGGATGAATTCACTCTCAGGATGCTATTGAATTTTCTCTTTTTAGATTCAAAGCTATTATAATTTTTGTCTGTCATGCTGTTTTACAGATGGAGAACCCTGCTACAGCAACAGCAGGCGATCCCCCTGTCAGAGGGTTCGCAATAACATCAGAGCAGCATCCTTTATGGAGCGGTCTGTACCCCAGTTTCTTTCCCAATTGTGAGGTAAATTTTTATTGCTTTTTTTTTTTCCTTTCATAACTTTAGTGGGATGCTTTATGCTTTTGGCAGTGAACTTCTTTGTTTCTTGATTCCAATATTGCTACAACGAACAGCATTGCTAAACTCGCGCATTCAGCACTAATTTGCTAAACTTACCAGTATCATTTGGCAACTGGAGTAAAATAGGTTGTTTAATTAAATTGGAATATTCTCTATTGCTTATTTTGCTGTTGTTGATGATTGATATTTGAAATCAATAACGATTGAAGATTTCAAGCTCCTAGTAGTAAAGCCACGACAATTTAGAGTTGTAACAGCCTGAGGTTACTGCTAAATTTCGTATCAAATATCTATTTGCATGTTACTTTCAACTATATAAATACAATATCAAGTAGTCTCCATTGTTGAAACATTGGGCAGTAGCTGTTATTGGGCTGGAGTCCAATACAAAATATGATGCCGTTCATGGTTGGCAACAATTCATGTCCTAGACGTTGACCCTTCCATTTATAACTGTTAGTGTTTTAATGAGTGTGCTGATAACTAGATTGTGAAAATGTTGGTGCAGGAAAGAGCAAAAGAGAAAAGAATTGAAGTAGGTTCTTCACAAGGGGTCCCAAACTGGGCGTGGCAAATTCCCCGTCAGGTCTCTGCTATCTCAGTGCCATTATTCTCTACTGCAGCATCATCAGGATTCTCATCTTCAGCCACCGCTCCTCACCCCTCCTCCTCATCGGCTGCCATTCATACGCCGACGCCTTCAAATCCCATAGCCCACAACCTTTGTTTTAGTTCATCCGCCATGCTTGCTCCCAACTCCCAATTCTACTACCACGTGAAGCCACCGCCCCCACCCCCACCGCCATAATCTATTTTCCTCTGCATCAAGGTTGATAGAGAGGCTGCTCCACTTCACAAGGCAGTGGTGTTCGTTTGAAAATTCATCCGTGCGAGTCTCAAAATGTGATCCACATGACCAAAACCTTTTCTTTTTAAAAGTTCTACGTCCTCCCTAGTTCATTGCTATGTAGGATATTGAGGGTAAAAAAAAAAAAAAACAGAAGGAAAAGCGAATCTCATTTGCCTTTAGTGAAATGGCATTATGAATTTGATTAATATTTGGGCTTTTTTGCCTCTTAGCGAAGCATTGTTTGATTTGTTTTTGTGATTTGTGTCCACGGATTCCATTTTCATTGTTAAAGAAAGTACAGCTTATTTGGAGCAAGAGGGCTAGTTTTTGATTGTTAATTTGTAATGGTGGTACTTGATGAGATTTTCCAGGGCACCTGTCCTCCCATGACGGTACTAATGTTTTGGTTTGTTTAATGCGCAAGAATAAAATGCAATGAAAATTTATCTTTAAAATTTTACTTATTCCCCATGACACACCACTACAAATGCACACACCAAGTTAAATGCAAATGGAAATTGTACTCGAGGTGAGTTATTAGGCATTGAGGCAAGAACGTTGAGGTCAAGAATTTAAGCTCCAACTCTACAGCTTTTTTGATTTTATATGAATTTTAACATGGTTTATTCTAGTTTTTCTTATCTCAAATAATAATAATAATAATAATAATAATAATAAGTCAAAATTGAGAACCTAATTGAACCACACAATTTGTAATCTAGTTGATTTGAAACTTGGTCAAATCTTGATTCGATTCCTCAAAATTACCATCCTAAAAATCGCACTAGAGGTTTCTTCTTGGTCGAGAAAATCTTTAATACTTGTTTTAATTTGTTTTGCTTTCTTGAGTTTGGGTATTTTTCTTGGTTAATGACAAGAATAACGTGCTACCACCACCTTTTTTGGTTGTGCAAAATAATGAGGGGCGTGTAGTTCATAGCTAATAACGGATTTATGATTCTTTTTTTTCCTTAGAAGAGATACTTAGTCTATTTAATTTGTAAAAAAATAATTTTTATTTTCTAGTTTAATTTTTTTTAAAAAATAGAAAATAGTTTTCTAATTTTCCATTTTTACAACGATTATATAATAAAAATTTTTGTCACTATTTTCTAGTGTAACTAACTTTATTTTTCTTTAAATGAATGAATAATACTATAATGTTTTGTCACTATTTTCTTGTGGAATTATTTTATTTTTCATTTTTAATTTTTTAAATAATTATAAAAATGTTACCTTTTAAAAAAAAAATTATGTATAAAAATTAGAAAATATTTTTTCATTCTTTTTTCTTGATTTCTCTGCATTTCAGTGTATAAAATTCAGATCTTGAACTTAAATTTTTGTGGATTTTGAAAAAATATAGGATATAATTGGATTGAGTTTCTTTCAAATCCACACAAGTAGATTTTTTTTCCAATTTCCTTATTTTATGATGTCATTGAAAATCATATAAAGACAATTTCTATATGATATACCTATTTGTACAAGTATTTTATGATTAACAAGCAATTGCTTCTTTATTTCCTACTTCCTAGTGGATGCACGATTATTGAACCCTTTAATCCAAGAAGTCTATTAGAATTGTGCCATGAACCCTCTTGAGAAAGAGGGTGCCTTCGAGAACACGAATACATGTAGTGCATGGTTGTCATTAGCTCATGTCATATGGTGTTGGGTTAAGTCTCTCAAAGAGCGCACCCTTGTGTTTAGTGCATATTCAAATCCCAAAATCCTTGATATTATCTTATATAATTTTTTAAAAATATTGAAAAATAGATTGCTTTTTTTTTTTTCTAATTATTTTTAAAATCTAAAATAAAAAAAGACAATTTTGCATAATTAAACAAACACTTTCTTTTTTACATTTATAATATATGTAGAAAACTAAGAAACAAACTTTAGATTTGACACGTGTGTCAACTTAGTTATGTGACAAGGATGCCTCCTAAGAATGGGGTTAGGTTAGGTCAAGTTCATCATGTGCAGGTCACACGATTAAAGTAGATTAGGTTTCCACATGTAGGTTAGATTAGCTTTGTGACCAACGAGAAGAATGGAGGGTAGTTTGATTTAGGTCAACCATGTGTAAATCACATAACTAAACTATCAACCAAGTTTGCTATGCCTAGGCCATTTGATCTAAAGCAAGTTAGTTCAGCAAAGGGAAAAATCATATAACTACCCAAGAAATGGAGAAACCACCTATAGACCATAATTAGGGCAATTCCACCCAAGAGGACAAACCTACATATATGGAATGATTTGAATGTTGAATTGTAAAGTCATTTCTAGAATTCAAAGTCCAACATAGGGGTAGTACTATTCATATGGTAGCTATACTATTTATATAGTGGCTGCACTATTCATTTGGTGGTTGCACAAATCTAATAAGGTGGCTACACAAGTCTACAAAGGTGGCTGCACAAGTCTACAAAGGTGACTACCTAAGTCTACAAAGGTGTGCTACAAAAAGGAGAATTCAACAAAGGTGGGCAGCACTCTCTACTATAAATAGAGATGCCTACTAAGAATTCCAATTTATCCCTAGCATCTCCAACTCCAGCTTAAAAGAGAGAGAAATCATGTACTCTCCTAAAAAAGTGTCGTTGTAGCCGGATGTTTCTAGTGAGATTTGTATATTCCTAATTCAAGAGAGGGGTATCATTGTTCTCCTCTTGTAATTAGAGAGAAGTTGTATCATTATTTTTCATAGTGAATTCCTTTTACTCTTAGCCGTGGTTTTTTCCTTGATTTGTTTGGGGGCTTTCCATGTAAATCTTGGTGTCAATTCCTATTTTCTCATTTTTTATTTTAGTTGTGTGATACTATTCCTACCTATTCAATTTCTTAACAGTGGTATCAGAGCCTTGGGTTACGGCCTTTGGGTTGGGGTTACCATTCACGGTTACTATTCACATGTGTCACCAGATACTTTTACAGTATTGTGAACGTATATGAGATTTGTTCAAGTATACAGTTCTATTTATTTACGATACTGTTCACATATATAGTATTGATCACGATGAAAAAGTGGGAGCCGGTTTAATGGAGGAGCAGATCTTATCTATAACAATGGTAGTAAAGTACGAAATTGAGAAGTTCAATGGGGGTAATTTGTCCTTTTGGAAATTGAAGATGAAGGCGGTCTTGAGAAAGAACAATTGCTTTGCATCAATTGGAGACATACCAACAGGGATAACTAACGAAAAATGGAACAAGATGGATGACAATGTTGTGGCTAATCTTTATCTAGTATTAGCAGATTCGATGTTATCAAGTATTGCGAAGAAGAAGTCAGCAAACGAAATTTGGGATGTACTAACAAAATTCTATGAGGTAAAGTCACTTCACAATAAGATCTTCTTAAAGAGGCGAATCTACACTCTTCAAATGAGTGAGTCCACATCAGTTATGGACCACATCAACAATCTTAATACATTGTTCTCCTAACTGACAATGTTAGGCCATAAGATTGAGCCAACCGAATGAGCAGAGCTTCTACTCCAAAGTCTTCCAGATTCGTGTGATCAACTCATTATAAACATTACAAATAATATTTAATCAAATAATCTAGTCTTAGATGATGTTGCTGTGACTGTTCCGTAAGAGGAATCCAGATGTAAAAACAAGGAAGACAGATCGTCTAGTTCTCAACAAGTTGAGGCACTACCGATGACGAGAGGAAGATCAACAGAACGTGGCTCTAGTGGGAGTCACAATCATGGTAGATCAAAGTCAAAGAGTAAGAAGAATTTTAAATGCTACAATTGTGGCAAAAGGGGGCTCATCTCGAAGGATTGTTTGCATAAAAAATAATATGCAAGGAAAGCTCTTGAGCAGAACACTTCTCAAGGATGCACTGCGAGTACTTCCAATGATGGCGAAATATTGTATAGTGAAGCGGAAACTATCTTTAAAGGTGGTAAGAAACTCACTGATGTATAATTCATGGATTCTGGAGCAACCTGACACATAACCTCTCGCCGAGACTAGTTCCACTCATATGAACATGTTTTAGGCGGATCTATGTTCATGGGTAATGATCATACCTTAGAGATCGTTGGTGATGGTAATATCAAACTGAAGATGTACGATGGTACGATTCGTACTATTCAAAGGGTATGACATGTGAAGGACTTGAAGAAAAATTTACTATCTCTTGGACAGTTAGATGACCTTAGCTGTAAGACCCTTATTGAAAATGGGATCTTGAAGGTTGTCAAAGGCACTGTTGACTTTTTGAGTTTTATCTTATTTTGATTATGACAAACACAAAGTATCTAACCTATGCACTAAGCTTATGAACAGAAACTTACTCTTAGCACGCATAGATGGTGAGGGAGCAAGGAAGCAATAAGGACCACAATGATCACATCAACCATGGCATTGGAAGAGCAAAGAGGCCGAAGAACCATATGGAGATGAAGACCATTTATTTATTGTTTAATTTATTTGGGTCTGTAATCTTATATGGTCTGTAATAACTGCATCTCATGCATGATAGGCTTATATGTTCAATGATTATAGTTTGACCATAGGGAACCACAGGACCGTTGGGATCGGTCGACCGACGTTGGATTTTTTAGACTTAATGCTCAAAGGCCTTAGATTGACCATAGGACCCAAATTTTTGCATGAAAAAGTCCCCTATTGTCTTAAAATTAAGTATCATGTGATTAGGGAAATTTTCATAAAAGGAATAGGACCGAAATGCACAGTGTTGGCATGTTTGGTCGACCGAACTCAAATGCACAGAGATCTTCGGTCGACCGAACCTTCCTAGGGTCAAACTATTGACCACTCAGTCGACCGTTTTAAAATGTATACCAATGCCCTGGTCGATCGAATAGACACGTGGGAAGTCCCAACGCTCTGGTCGACCGAACCTCTATATTCAATATGACTTGGTCGACCACAGTTTCTGAAGTTCGGTCAACAAAACTTAATATGGTCGACCAAAAACCTTGGAGCTTAAGAATTGCCTCATGTCTGGTCGACCATCTTCTCAGTTCAAATTCATCCTGGTGTACCAAACTGAGCACCCCGGTCAACTGAACCTTCGACCGAACCTCTTGGGTTGCTCAAATTTTATCAAAGTTAAATTGAATTGTTTTTAATTAAACTTAATTAATTTTTTTTTCAAAATACCTAGCGTGTCCTCAACGACTATAATTTTGGCCAAGTCTATATATATGACTTCATTTGCAAAAATTAAGCACGGATTAGCATATTTGATTAGCCAAAAATCCTCTATTTTTCAAAGATCATATATTTCTCATACTAAGCCCATACACTCACTTTTTGCTATTCCTTTGATAAATCCAACTTCCTAAGAGTGTTATTAAGTGTTTCTAGTTGCTAAAACTCTCCTTTGTTTATATTGATTGTTTATTTTATTGAGAGTTCTTAACTTGGATTTTTCCCCCGATTTAACTAATAAATCTTTGTGTGGAAAAAATCTTCATAGCTAGTGAGTCTTTGCATTTTGGTTGCAAGACTCATTAAGCTTGTGGTTTTTTATTTGCAAAATATTTTTTCACAATCTTACATATATTTCAAATATCTCTTAAGTTATTATTTGAGAAAATCGTATTTGAGATATTTAAAATATTGTTGTTGGAACACTTTGAAACTTGGTGTGATTGATCTACATTGATTATTTGTTTTAAAGTTTGCTTAGAAATACACTCTAGGTATTGATTGTATATTCATATTAGATTGAGTATTTAGCACATATCATTAGCATTAAGCATATTTACTATCATCTGTGCTTGCATTATTATCTGGACTGTATTATGGTACATATTTGTTTGTTAAGAAGCATATTTCCGTGTATGCAAAATTTATATTGAATATTTGTTGTATTCCAGGCGTGGGCTTGAAGAGGGAGACTAGCCTTGTTAAATAGTCCTAGATTAACTTAGATCTGGTTAGGAAAGTTAGGTGCACCATCCTGGTAAGGTGTGTTTGTAGGTTGAGGTCTGCCCCATTAATTGACCTGGTTGTAATCGGTACCGCTTCACCCGTGAAGTGAGCTTATAGTGGAATCCTTGTGTTAGTGAGCTAAGGTAGGGACATAGGCACTTTGGCTGAATCTTGATAATATATCGTGTGGGCAATTTACTTTTCTACAATTTATTTATCACACATGTATGCTTTATTGTGAATGATTGGATTTAAAATTACATAGAAAGACCCTAGGTTGCGTAATACAGTTGTTAGACTGTTTGACCTAGGAAATAATTTTAAATTTCTAATTCACCCCCTCTCTTGGGATTACACCAAAGTTAACAGGCACGCTTGTATTGATAAAGGTAGAAAAGATCGTGGCAAATCTATGCACACTGCTGGGAAATACTATACAATAGGGAGACGCATCAGTTGCATCAATCCAGGAAGAATCAACGATAATGTGGCATTGCAAACTTGGCCACATGTCTGAACGGGTCTGAAGATTCTTTCAGAATGTAATCTTCTTCACGGACTCAAATAAGTAAGACTACCTTCTTGTGAGCATTGTGTTACAAGTAGGCAACATAGATTAAAATTTGAAAGATCTACTGCCAGAAGGAAACACATTCTAGACTTGATTCATTCTGATGCATGGGAATCACTAGTTCCATCCCTAGGAGGAGCAATTTTGTATCATTTATTGATGACTACTCCAGGAGATTATGGGTGTATCCAATCAAGAGGAAGTCATATATGTTTCTAGTGTAAAGAATTCAAAATGTAGGTGGAACTTGAATCTGGAAAAAAATCAAGTGTTTAAGGACAGATAACGGAGGAAAATATAAAGACAACAATTTTATTTCATTTTGTAAGCAAAAGGGTATTCAAAGGCAGTTCACTGTTGTGCATACACCTCAGCAAAATGGTGTAGTAGAGTGGATGAATAGAACCATATTGGAAAGGACTAGAGTTATGTTAAAGACTGCAGATCTAGTGAAGTCATTTTGGGCTGAAACAATCAAAACCGCTTGTTATGTGATAAATTGGTCACTGTCAACAACAATTGGTTTGAAGACACCGATTGGAGATGTGGATTGGTAAGCCAGCCTAGTATTCTTCTTTTCACATATTTGGATGTCTTGCATATGTAATGTATAATGCCCAGGAAAGAACTAAACCGGACCCAAAGTCTAGGAAATGCATATTCTTGGGTTGTGCTGATAATGTCAAGGGCTATCGCCCGTGGGATCTCACTGCCCATAAGGTCGTAGTCAGCAGGGATGTGATTTTTGCAAAAAATGAACTGCAAAATAAAGAAAACAACAACACTTTGGAAATGACTACTCCTGTTTAGATAGAAGAAGAGAAAGATTCTTCTAAAGCTACACCAGAGCATGAGGAACAAGAACCAAATGAGGCCAATGATACAGAAGTTCAACGTTCAGTACGTGAAACAAGGAAACCATTATGACACTCAGATTATGTCATGGCAAGCAATACTACATATTGTCTTCTAATTGAAGATGGAGAGCCATCAACTTTCCATGGGGCTATTAGTAGCACTAATGTTTCTTTGTGGATGACAGTAATGCAGGAAAAAATTGAAGCATTGTACAGAAATAATACACGGGAGGTTGTTCCATTACCACATGTGTAACGATCTGCTTAATAAACTGTTTTATTTTTTATTTTTTATACTATGATATTCTACATACTCTAATACCATATTGGGGGTAATCCCAATCATCAACCTAAGCAGCAAGAAGCATAAATCATATAAACATAACCATAAATCATTTCTCTTACAATACCAGAGTGCTAACAGGTTTCCCATAATTTACATATATTACTGTTCCCAAAATATCCTCAACTAGTGAGGGCTATACAAAAACATTCCCAAAAATATACTCACTTTCTACTGACAGGGCACTACTAAAGCCCCTCTATTTGCAAGCCTGGTCTGCTTGCCTACCTGGATCACCTGAAAAATAATTCAATACTGGGATGAGTCAACGCTCAGTAAGATGAAATATGCTATTACTAAAGTGTGACAAATGAGCTACAATATCATGAAAATCTGTTTTTATACAATCATGTATAACTGAAAATGAAAGTACAACACAAGTAATAAAATACCCCACCTTTTCCATGTTACTTAACATAACAATATTATAGATTGCTATTCAAAATAATTCTAGTGTACATAGGTATGTCCCCTGTTTCTATAAACCTGTATATACATTATAGTAACTGAGAATTTTCCCTGTGGATAACTGTGTGTCATTATTTAACCCCTCATGACAGGGTTGTGCGGCTCGTAGGCGGGATTTACCCTGGTTAGCCAACTAGGAATAAATCACTATACTCCATCGGTCTGATTTGCCCACCTCAACCCATATCTGATGGGGAGCCTGTCCACGTCAAGGGCCTAGGTGATCGACCTTACCACGTATTATCTAAATAGGTGGTTGCACTCGTAACATAACATAATATCTGTAGCAATGGTACTGTGCTCTGCTGTATGGTCCAATAAGGTCTGATACTATATAGTGTATCTCTATATACAACTATCTGATTTACCATGATTCTAAAATAACCGTAATAACCATGATATTGCATAAACTGTACTGTAATTCATATATCGTAATATTGAGATCTGTATAATCATAACACTGAAGCTGCATAATCATAATACTGAAATTCATATAATCATGCATGGTACTGAGATTCGTATAATCATGGTACTAAAATACGTAAAATCATGGTACTAAAATACGTAAAACATATCTACATACTAGATTCATATCCTCAAGCCACACCATACGTTAATACATAATTTTCATAATTTAATAAATGGTATAATATTTTAAAATTTCCTAACATAACATATTTCCCTTACATGTTTACTGAAAAGCCCCTATGGTACACTAACCTAACACTCGCAGGGCCTCCTACATAACACCTTGAAAACAACATTTGCCAAAACAAAATATCAGTATTTTTGTGCCTACATCATTTCTTATAACTGTCAGAAAGTCAAAAACTAACTAAAATGCCTAACCCTGAATTTGGGATGAAATCCAACTCGATCTTACCAACGATCCGTCCTAGCAAACTTGAAGAGAACTTCGTCAGGAACGTTGTGGTGTCTTCGGATCATCGATCCGACGTCTGTCGGGGCCGAAAACGAAGAGAGAAGTGAGAGGATTCGTAGGAGAGGGAGAGAAGAGAGAGAGCAGAGAGAGAGCGGCGTGAGAAATGAATAAAAATATAATTTTTAGCTATTTATAGGGGCAGATTCGTCGAAGAGACACGTCACTTCATCGACGAATCCTTCAGTAAATTTTTCGACGAATCCCCGTATTTGTCGACGAAATTCAGAGTAACCCAACCCATCTCTCGGTATTTTCTTGTCGACGAATCCCTGTATTCGTCGACGAATTCCTGAAGACCTTTGTCGACGAAACCCTGTATTCGTCAACGAAACTTGGCAATTTTCCTGAAGTTATTATAATTATTATTATCTCCAAAGTGCAATATCGTCGACGAACACGGAGCGTTCGTCGACAAAGTCTACGACCTCCTTCTGTTCCTATTTCCATTTTTCCTTCCTCTTTATTATTATAATACTATTATTCTCTGGGTCACTACAACATGGACATAAAGTCATTGGAAATAAATGGATCTATAAGATCAAGCAAGATGGTAACGATCAGGTGGGACAATATAGTGCAAGACTAGTAGTGAAAGGGCATGCTTAGAAAGAAGGTATTGATTTTAATGAGATATTTTCTCCAGTTGTTACAATTACTACTATCAGAAATGTATTGGCTATGTGTGCTATGTTTGATTTATATCTTGAGCAGTTAGATGTGAAAACTACTTTTCTTCATGGAGAACTTGAAGAAGATATTTACATGCTCCAACCATAAGGTTTTGAAGAAAAAGGAAAAGAAAACTTGGTTTGCAGGTTAACCAAATCTTTATACGGCTTAAAGCAGGTGCCAAGATATTGGTACAAGAGATTTGATTCCTTCATAATTAGCCTCAGATACAACAGACTCAGTGCAGACCATTGTACGTACTACAAGAGGGTTGGTAATAATTATTTCATTATTTTATTGTTGTATGTAGATGATATGTTGGTTGTAGGCCTCAACAAAGAAAAAGTCTAAGAATTGAAGGCACAATTGGCTAGGGAGTTTGATATGAAGGATTTGGGACCAACAAATAAGATTTTAGGGATGCAAATTAGCCGAGATAGAAAAGACAAGAAGATTTGACTTTCTCAAAAGAATTATTTGAAGAAAGTCTTGCGACGCTTCAACATGCAAGATTGTAAGCCAATTTCTACCCCACTTCTTGTCAATTATAAATTATCCTCAAGTATGTGTCCTAGAAATGAAGCAGAGAGGTTGTAATTGTCTCGAGTGCCTTATGCATCAGCAGTGGGAAGCCTAGTGTACGCTATGAATTGTACAAGACCAAATATTTCTCAAACAGTTGGTATAGATAGTCGGTTCATGGCGAATCCTGGTAGAGAACATTGGACTTCTATGAAGAGGGTCTTGAGATACATCAAAGGGATCTCAGATGCTGCATTATGTTACGGAGGATCGAAATTCATTGTCAGAGGATATATTGATTCAAATTTTGCAGGTGATCTTGAAAAAAGAAAATCCACTACAGGTTATGTGTTAACTCTTGTAGAAGGAGCAGTAAGCTGGGTATCAAAGTTACAGACTATTGTGGTATTGTCTACGACCGAAGCTGAATACATGGCAGCTACGCAGGCTTGCAAAGAGGCAATATGGATTAAAATACTATTGGAAGAACTCAGGCACAATCAAGAGAAAATTTCTCTATATTGTGATAGTCAGAGTGCCTTGCATATTGCAAGAAATTTGGATTTTCATTCCAGGACAAAACACATCGAAGTACATTATCACTTTGTTCGAAAAGTTGTGGAAGAAGGAACTGTGGACATGCAAAAGATTTACAACAAAGACAACCTAATAGATGTTATGACAAAACCAATCAACATTGACAAGTTCATATGGTGTAGATCCTTTTATGGCCTAACAGAAACGTAAGTGGCATGGAACTGGTAAGACTAGAAATGATGAAAAAAAAAAAAAAGAGTTTGAAAATGACTTTAAGTGGGAGAATGTTAAATTGTAAAGTCATTTCTAGCATTCAAAGTCCAACATAGGGGTTGTACTATTCATATGGTAGTTGTACTATTTATATGGTGGTTGCACTATTCATTTGATAGCTGCACAAGTCTAATAAGGTGGCTACACAAGTCTACCATGGTGGCTGCACAAGTCTACAAAGGTGGGCAGCACTCTCTACTATAAATAGAGATGCCTACTAGGAGTTCCAATTCATCCCAAGCATCTCCAACTCCAGTTTAAAAGAGAGAGAAATCAAGTACTCTCCTAAAAAAGTGTCTTTATTGTACAATTTTTAGTGAGATTTGTATACTTCTAATTCAAGAGAGAGGTATCATTGTTCTCCTTTTGTAATTAGAGAGAAGTTGTATTATTATTTTTCATAATGGATTCCTTCTACACTTGCCCGTGGTTTTTCTATCGATTTGTTTGGGGGTTTTCCATGTAAATCTTGGTGTCAATTTCCATTTTCTCATTTTTTATTTTAATTGTGTGATACTGTTCCTACCCATTCAATTTCCTAACATTGAAGTGGGTAATTATTTCTTGGAACATTATAGCTATCCTCATGGGATGTGAGAGGAACACACGGGAGGGAACAATCATATTCCCTTAGTTAGAGTTAGCTATGTGGCAATTTTCAAAAGAAAAAGAAAAAGAAAAATGAAGTTATGAGAAGAGTAGGGAGCATTCTCATAGACGCAACCTTTCACAAAGACTCTCTCTCTCTCTCTCTCTCTCTCTCTCTCTCTCTCTCTCTCTCCTTAATTTTATTCATCCTTCATAACAATCCCTCTAACTTAGGCATAAAAGAAATCTCTAAGCGCCACAAGATGTACCCAAAGTCAATATTTTGCAAATATCAAAAGTACCAATTAACTAGATTTCAAAAGTGGCTACAAATTCCACCTATCATCAATAGACAAGCCTTTGGAGTGATGAATCATTATTCGACATCAATAAAAATAAGTATTGACGTCATTTTGTAATATTTTTAATATTAATCGACTCACTATTTGAAGTGGTTGTTTTTCATTTTACAAATTTTAGGACATCTATGAATAAAAGTAATTTCATTCTTTAATTTTGTTTTCTACTAATTATATTCAACAATTTAGTAAGATTGCAAGAACCTGGGCTTTCACTTGACCTCTTTGGAGAAGCCTAGGGTTTGAACCCTAATGGAGAGAATTCCTCCCAATTTTAGAAGAAGGTTGCAAGTGAATGTTGGTCTAAAATATAATAATTTTAGAGGAAGTTTTAACAACTTACTTTTAAAACTATTATAAATAAATGGATAAAATACATTTACATCCATTAAACCATACCATTTATTACAAATGCAAACTTAAACTTTTAAAAGCAACACTTACATCCCCTACACTTTTAGAGCCGTAATATATAGAGTTAACATCCTTTAATTAAAATAATAAACATACTTTCTCACACATAAACTTTTAAAAGCAACACTTATACCCCTAAACTTTCAAAGTAGTAATGGAGTTAACATCCTTTAATTAAAACAATAAAAATGTTTTCTTACACTTTTAAAAACGACACTTACACTCTCTAAACTTTCAAAGGAATAATGACGGTAATATTCTTTTAATTAAAATAATAAAGATACTTTCTCACACATACACTTTTGAAAGTCAAACTTATACTTTGATCTTTCAAAAGGGGTAATGGAGTTAACATCATTTCCTTTGATTAAATTGAACAAAGAAGAAATTTAAAATTGTAATTTAGCGGGATATTTATATACTCACTGCTATTCTACTTTTTCAGTTTATTAGGAGTGATGGATGAAATGAATGAAAGGAAAGGAAAGGTTTGCGTACGTTAATTGTAGCGTACGGTAGCATTACCATTACCATGGGAAAAAATGCGGTTTCAATTTTCACCTCGTCCTTCCTCCATTTTGATCTACCCCTCCTCCCTCCCTCCTTTGTCCTTTCTCCCAAAATAACAACTAACGCATACAAAACGACAGCATGAGAGAGAGAGAGAGAGAGAGAGAGAGAGAGAGAGAGTGAGTTTTTCTTTACATATAATATTATTATAAAAAATATAGGAAAATAAAGAGAGATGAGATAGAAATTTACATGATTCAACTATACTTGCTCTACGGACTAATGAAATGAAAATATTCATTATCTCAAGAAGAATTACAAGATGATTTGAAACCGATATTATATAAAATATCTCCAGTCTTATACAAAGTATCTCATGCAATGTGTGTATACAAATATGCTAAAATGTGTGTTCCAAAAGTGAAGGGGAGGATATCCTTTTATAGGATAATAAGAATAGTTAAGTATTTATATATTCATATTTTTCATTACAAATATTATATATTTTTTTATAATTATGAGACACATTTTGATAAGTTTATTACTCAATATGTAAATTAAGTTAATATAAATAAATAAATAATAAGAATAAATGATTTCTTTTTTTTTTGGGGGGGGGGGGGGGGTGGGGTTTTTGATGATAAGCATGAGTGGCAGAGAGTACTATTGCACAGTGCTGCTGGAGAATAATTGTAACCTAGGTGGAGGACATGAAGGGTATTTAATTTAATTTATATATAAATTATATAATATTATTGAAGAAGATTTTATTGGATGGGGAGGAGCCACGTCATCGGGCGGTACACTGTGCTTTTTCCCATAATGGACCGGAAATGCCCACCAGAATCTGATGTTACTGTTCATCGCCTACTTTCTGATCATTACAATTTACAATTTTGCATTACTTTCATTGCATTGCATCGTCAAATCAAATCAATCCTCTCTCTCCCTCTCTCTTAAAATTTTAACCGGCAGTTGCCAGTCACTGGCTCTTTTTCCGTCATCCCTGCAGGGCCGCCGGTACGGTTGGCTTTCTTTCTGTCAGAGGCCTGCAGAATTTTAGGCCCAATGAATGATAAAACAGGTAGTGATTTTCTTTTTTGTAAAGTCTCGATTGGTTGTTGAGAAAATATTGCAATTTTCCTTTGGAGTTTTAGGATAAGAGAGGAGTCCAATAATTTGAAAGTAGGCAGGCATCTTCAACTTGGAATCTTGCTGTAGTAGAAAACTACCCTTTTCAATTGCCACGTGGTAAGATGAGACTTTCCTCTATTATGAGGGCTAGTTTCAATCAAAAATTTTATTTAAAAAATAAAAAAAATAATTTATTTTTTATTATATCAAATACTATTTAAAATAAAAAAATTATTTTAAATATAATTAAAAATTAACAAAAATAAGATGTTAAGGATGCCTAGAATTAGAAGTTCGTTTATTGATTTAGTATATTTTTTATTTTCTTTCAAACTTTTCTCGATAAGCAACCATGAAAAGCAAAAAAAAAAAATGAAATCCACCTTATTTTCTTTTCCTTATTAAAATATTTTCAAGTTTCAAATGGGCCATAAATATTTTTCATTTTTTTTTTCCTTATGAAAGAAGCCTTTTGATTTTTGTTTTTTGTTTTTTGTTTTTGTTTTTGTTTTTGTTTTTGGGATGAAAATGACTAACTAGGGGAGAAGAAAGGAAAAGATGATGCAAAGATAGAATAGAAGAGTACAACAACAATAACAATAAAACCGAACCTTAAGTCCTATTAGATGAGGTTGACTATATGAATCATTTTTCGTCAATTTATATTATCATGAATCATTTCTTTTGACAGATTCAAGATTATTAAATCCTTACTCACTATCCCCTTCCAAGTTATTTTAAATCTACACCCACCTCTTCTACTGCCCTCCATAATAACTAACTCACTCTTTCTCACTGACGCATTATGTGACTTATGTTGTAAGAATCTAAATTTTTCCAAGAGCTCTCGAATGAAAATCAATAAATAAATAAATATATATTTTGAAGTTGTAAAAAATATATTTGCTAACTATTGATACTTGGAATATTTAGAAGTTGTAAAAAATATATTTGCTAACTATTGATACTTGGCCTTAAATTTCTAGAAGAAACGACTTTCCTAATAATTCATAGAACTCATTAAATAATTCACCTTTAAGTACTAGTCCTTTCTTTTTAGAAGCTTTGTAACTAAATCTAATGACAGCTTCCTCATTTGAGGGAAGTTTATCATGCGAGTATTGTTTCAACTTCGTTTTAGAGTCACAAATGTTTATTTGTAGATTGAATTTGACCATATACATTTTTCCTTAGGTATGATAAAAAAAATTATAAGCCATGGAGTTTATGAGTTGGTTCTAGTTGTTAAATGGTAAGCCTTGCAGGTGCTAACATAATATTTTATCTAAAGGATAAATTACCAAAGTTCTTCTTTGGACCACAAGTCTATTCCAGTCCAAAGCTGTCATCCAAATTGTGGCAGATGTAGAACTAAAAAAAATTATTTTTTACAAAAAATTAAAAGATACTAATCATATTTGTACATAGAGTCAAATTAAAGATGCCAATAATGTTGATAGGAGTTCATTTAATAAGATTTACTATGTCTTAACAATGATTCTCATGGTATTGTGAAGGAATCTTTTAAATTTTTCAAGATTAAATTTAGCATATATAATTAATAATACTTTAATTTATAGTTAGAATTCACGTATGAACTGTTTTGCTCTCAAATTTGTCGGATTGCCAAAAATTAAGAAAATCCTTTTGCACGAGCTTCTAGTTGTCAATCCACTAAAAATATGAAAAAGCCAAGTGCTTTATGGCTCTCAAAGTAATTTTATTTATAAATTAAAACTCAAATTTTGTCGCAAATAATAAAAAGAGACATACAAGAAAAATATTCAAGTTTTCAAAATAAATTAAAACGCTAAAGCCACATTTGAAAATTGAAAAACATGAAGAGTTATTTGGAACTTAGAAAAAGTTGTGGAAAGGAAAATATGAAATAAATTTTTTATATTTGGTTATTAAAGAAAGTGAGAAAAAAAATTAAAAAAGAACAAATCAATGAAAAAAAAAATAATTTTACATTCGATTTTTCTTAATATTTAATATTATAATAAAATTTTATTTTTAATGGTATTTGATATAGAGAGAATACAACGAAAAGCTAATTTCCTTCTTATTTTTCTTTCCTTTCCTTTTTTCCAAATAAAATTCTTTATTCGAACATATCTTTAAGAAAAGGATAGGAAAATATGAAGGAATTCATTTTTTACTTTAAGTTATCAAGTAAATGTAAAATAATGAAAAAAATATTTTTTACACATCACTAACATATGATTTTTCTCACTAAAATTTGATCTTTTTTAGTTTTCAGTCACGTTAGAATATATTTTTGTATTTAATATTACTATTTGATCTTCCTTCTTATTCTAATTTTTTTTCTTCCCTCAAACAAAGTTTTTAATCCATCAAGTCTAAAAAAAATCAATTTTCAAACTAAAATAAAAGCTACTTCATTCAATATTGTAATTTTCATTTAGTATGATATTTGGTATAGTGTGAATTTCATATCCTAAACAAAATGCAAGCTACTGAAGCAAGCTAGCAAGAATTTTTGGTATAGCTAAGTCCAAAAGGCAAAAGGAGAGAATATAATTACACAAGTAACATTAAATATTGAGAGAGGAATAGAGACAAAGAAAGAAAGAGTTTCCAGCCTCAATTGGGTGTGTCTTTTCTTCTTTTGTTTTGACTTGATGATAGAAATGTAGGAGAAGTTAACTTCATAAAAGAAGGCTACTAGGATAAACGATTAAAAAAGAGCCCATTCTCATGGTAGAATTGTAGGAGAAGTTAGGAGTTCGAATGGAGGTAAATGTAAATTATGCATGTTGGGGTTGGGTTGGGGGATTATTCATACCATTTGGAAATCTCTTTATAGTCTAATATATATATATATTTTTAAAAATATTTAGAAGAAACAATTGCCTCATGCAAAATTTAGAATTCACAAATCACAAGTTGTTATATTACTATTTGAGCTCACTGAAATGTTGTGAGTCCCACCTAATAATAACTATCACATGTACGAGTCTAATTTCTAACATGACATCTTAAAATTGCTAGTTTCCAAATCTTACATGGAGGAACCATTTTTTAAATGTTTCTTAATATATCATTGCCCGGGCTTCGGAGAGGATTGCCCCTTGCCCCCAATAGAAGTCAACCTTCCGAAGTAAGAATGAAGAATATTCAGTATAAGTCTTCACTTGCATATTAATTAGGGAAAAAAATCTCCTAGGATTAGTGCAAAGAGCGACACCTTTAGCCTATTTAGTGGGGGTTAGGCCCTCAAAGGATGTATAGAAAAGCCATACAAAGACTAGTACATAAAGAAGTCATGGAATAAATGGAAGAGGGAGAGGAAGAGAACAATGATTGGAAGGGAGTGATAGGATGGCAATGGCATTTACTAGGAAAATGGAAGAGGGAGAGGATGAAGACAATGATCGAAAGGGAGGGATAGGATGCATGGCAATGGCTTTTACTTAGGTCTTCTTAGGTGGGTGTGTGCAACTTTGCGTGGTTTTGTGTATGCGATTGTACACTCCTTTATGGATTAAACAAATCAGTAGTCTCGGTTTTCTTTTACCAAAGCTGGGATTGGGAAGGAGTAGAGTTATGCGAGGGGAAGATATCAACACCCCTTACACACTCATTCTACGAATGATACCTAATTAACCATAAAAATTGACTTAGATTATCCTTAATTAAATCCTAAACAATCCAACAAATATTCAAATTTCAAGAGAAAATGCAAAATCTAGTGCGATTTAGGAATGTCTAATAAGACCTCCAAAAGAGGAGATCTTATTAGATAAATCACTCTCAGAACTATCATAGATGATGTATGAAACACCTCTTACCCTTTGTTTAATCATTGAGATGCACACCTAGACTCACACATACAATATGATGAATATAAGTATTAAACATGTAAAATGATCATGAAAATATATCAAATTCAAGCAAAAAGGATTTTCAAAACATTCCTAATTTTTCAATTTTTTTCTAAAATTTCCCTAGATTTTTCTATAATTTTATGGGATTTTAAGGAATTTATTCCAATTTTATTTTCTTTTGGCTTTTCCCCATTTTTGGGCCCTTTGAGTAAAAAATGACTCAAATAATTATCATTTATTTATTTATTTTTCTGATTTTTTCCATCTTTTTTTATTTTTTTCAATTTTTTAATTAAAAATGTATTAAGAAAAATTAATATTAAATAAAAAATTGGATCGGTTCAGGAAGTCAAATTAGTTCAATCGGTTTGAACTAAGTTAACGGGTAGCTTTAGGTGACCTGAGTCAAACTAGATTGACCCGATTTAGGGAATAGAAACAGAGGTGAGAAAACACCTATGACCATCACATGTCAACCATTCGTGGCGATACGTGATAGCTAACGTGTAGAGACCCGAATAATTATTGTAATTTAATAATAGGAGGAGGAGAGAAAAGGAGATTGTAAAGGGGGTCACAATGCGTTCGTCGACAAAGTGGCTTATTGGGCTCGTCAATGGGGACATGTGTCTCGTCGACGAGAAGATACCGAAAGGCTATTTTCTTTAACTCTGAATTTCATCGACGAGGAATAGTGTTCGTCCACGAATTTCCCTCATGACCTCGTCGACGAAGTGACGTGTCTCGTTGACGAAGGTTAGTGTATAAATAGCCTAAACTCGGGTTTTATAGTAGAAAATCATGAAAAAACTTCCCTCTCTCACTCCTCTTTGGTTTTCCTCCCTTCTCTCTAAGATTTTGGGCCGAATTCTCACCGGTTCGACGATCTGAAGCCACCACGACACTCTTGGGAAAGTTCTCTACAAATCTACTAAAGTGGATTGTTGGTGGGGCTACCTTGAAATTCATTCCAAATTCAAGATAAGACTTTTTATTTGAAATTTGGTATTTCCATAGTTATAGGAAGTGTATTGAAGTTTAGTTCTGAGAGATATTGATTTCAGGGTATTGAACGGGGAACCCTGCGGGTACAGGACCAGTATATTTTAGGGGGTTTCATTTCGGAAATCAGGTAAGGGAATAAACTAAAGTAATAATTTTTTTCCATGAAAATTAATATGAAATTATTAGTAGATTTATGTTCAGAAAGCATGTATTATATGTGAGTATTACTGAGAAAATGTATATTTGGGAAAATACTATTGTTACACTGGAATGTATATTTTTAGTATAAAATGCTAGAAGAGATGATTTGAGAATAGGAAATATGATTTTATTTAGCATTGTGCGGCATGAATATTATTTTTACGCAAACTATATGATGTCAAGGTAATTTTGAAAATAAAGTATATTTCAGTGATTTTCAGAGATTATGAAATAATGCAGTACATTATGATTTTAAAATACATGATAAATAAATTATTTATTCAGATTGAGATGTATGAAATGTTTGGCGTAAGACCATGATTGATAGCCGGAGTAAGGCCGTGTATGAAGTATGATTTCGGTACAAGGCCATATATATGTATGATTTTGGTGCAAGGCCACAGACATGAAAGTAAACGGCGCAAGGCCGTATGTATTTATGATATTACAAAAAATACTATCAATCCATTTATGTTAAACACTATACTATCATGTATTATATGTTATCAGAACCCGGATGACAGTTCAGTTCAGTTACAGGAGCACGATACCGTAGCTATATAGATCAGATTATTACAGTTCAGACTTGTGCTAACCGCCCCTACAAGTAAAGAGGGTGGGAGATGGATAGTCGATGTGGCTTTCAGTGTAGAGTTGTAGACGTCCTTGGCAGTCCAGACTAGGGTGTGGCGGACCCACCGTACTTACATATATTTTTTACTAGGCAGTGGTCGGCCAGCCATTGTTGGGTCCCGCCTTTGGGTCGCACAACCTGTCATGGGGGGTAATATATGACATCAGCTAACTATACATCTTGGGTAAATAACAATATTATTAGTTATATCAGACAATTCATGAATAGTATGATTTATTAGAATTATGAAATTATATGTTTACACAATCATGTAATGTTTAGTATTTTCTAGCATATGAAATGTACTGTATATCTACTATAACACTAAATATTCATGTTGCCACACAATTGTATTTAGTTTATTTTCCCTTACGGATAGGTGTTTCACCCCCAGCTTAAATAAATTTTTAGGAAACCCAAAAAGATCGGCGGATCGAGGCTATCGTTGAGTTAGTTTGGTGTTACCCCGTTAGGAGGGTAAGTTTTGTACTAGGATCAGGAGATTTTTGTTTTGGGATCCTAGATATATTTTTGGATGTTTTGGGGATTGTATATAAATACGGTATTTGATGGATTGTAGTTTACTTTGGTATTACGTACCTTTTGGTTTAGAGAATGTAATTTATATTTACTGTTGCTTAGGTTTCCGCTGTGTATGACAGGTGCGTCCCCATTACCCACAAGTTCGGGTTGACTATATATTATATGTGATTAATTATACGGGAATTTAAGCAGGTCATTACATAATGAGTGGCTCAAATTTTTTTTTTTTGAATTCGAGAAGGGAGGGTTGCTGGCCATCCCTAAGAGCTACTTTGCAACTGTGAGTAATAGCAAGAGAGGTTGTGGATCTACTGCTTCTGGCTTCTTTGGGGTGGTATAGCAATACAAAAGTGGTTTGGTTGGTTTCCTTTGGTTGAAGATTTTTTTTAGGATTGAAGTGCAGCGAAAGGAGGGAGCAAGGGAGAGTTCAAAGGGTGTTTTAGGGGGTTGCAACGAGGCTGCACATACCAGTAATAGCAATAGCAGTAAGGCCTAGGAGGTTGGGTTTAGATTTGAAAGAAGGGTTGCTTTAGGGTTTGTTTTGAGGGCTGTTTAGGGTTTATTTTATGGCAACCAAGGGGAGGCTACTAGGGCTGCTTGGTGGCTATTTAGAGGGTCGTAATGGTGTTGCAAGAACAGTAATAGTGGTAGCAGTAGAGGCTATAGGAGGCCGAGGTTTGAGTGCGTTTGGTAGGGTAGCCAAAACCCTTTGGTATGGTGGCGTAGGGGATGTTTTAGGAGTTGTTTTGGGGCTGAAAATGAGGTTAGTGTAGGCTTGTTTGCTTTTGTTTTCTTAATTTTATAAAATATTGCATGAATGAAATTTCTATATGGATCCTCAATTGATTGAATTAATATGCTCCTCCTGAAAATAACTGTGTAATCCCAAGAAAGGGGTGAATTGGGTATTTTAAAAATTATTATGCGGAATCTCGATTTATTTTAAACCTTTTCAAATATACCAATCACAATCTTAATTACAATCAACTAATCAGCGAACGATACTATACCAATAGACAATCCTAAATATATATGAAATTGGAAAACAAATCTGAATTTACCTTTCAGCAAGTTCAACAATCAACCCTAAATTCAATTAAAGACCAAGTATGTATTTAAGAAAAAATTCAATAATTTAAATAAACCAAGTTAACTTCTTAAGCCTGAATAAACAACCAACCACAATTGCTGTACCTCAACCAACCAACAACTAAATTCAAGGTTTTAGCATTTGTCTGAATTTCAATTGAAAACTTAAACCATACAAATCATTAACAACCCAATAGACTTATTCAAAGTAATCCAAATATAAACCCAGTGTTCAACAAAATTTCCCGATAAATTCACAACATACATAGCACTTTATAATTGCAATATTTAAAAGGATAGGTAAAGAAGACTAAACACCATATTTTTTACAAGGTTCGACTTACCGCCTATGTTCTTGCCCCAAGCAACTCGGTGTGAGCATTTTGTTTACCCGCTCCGTTCAATAGGTGGAGTATGCCTCTCTCCATTGGAAGGTGGAGACCCCTCTTTAATAAGAACACCCTCTCGCTAGGCAACAATTTTAACCTCGAATCGTCCAATTGCAAAATAAGAAACTCAATTGTTCGTACAATATGAATAATCTCTAATAAGAACACCCTCTCGCTAGGCAACGATTTTAACCCCGAATTGTCCAATTGCAAAATAAGAAACTCAATTGTTCGTACAATATGAATACTCTTACAACAGAGCAGAATTTGTACAATAATAAGCTCTATATACTCAAGACAATTAATATGTAATTGAAGCTCACAGGGATTTGAAAGAGATTCTCATTATGGTATGAGAAATTCATAGAATTGAAATCAGAAATCAATTAAAGCTTTGAGAAAAAACGCGCAACTTTTCAGAATTTGAAACAAGAGTATAACAATATATTTCAATGTGTATGCGTGAGTATTGGTTGCCATTGTAACGACCCCAAATATCTGCTATATTTTTTTTATCATAATAATAATAGAACTCTGATACCATAATCATAATCAAGGTCAACCCGGATCCCAAGGGAACCGGAAATACACCTGTTTATAAATACATGTCAACTATGCAGTGGAAACCATAATATACTTAACCTTATATACAATGCCAGAGGATTACTGTTTCCAATACACACACACACACATATACAATCCAAAAAGGACCATAGATCCTAGAGTCATACCCAAAAATCCATCCTGATCCTGAATCAACTACTTACCTGCAACTGGGGTAGTACCAATGAACTCCTTTATATCGGAGCTCGCTCCACTCGTCTGTCGGGGTTTCCTGAAATGTTTGTAATGCTGGGGTGAGACACCTCTCAGTAAGGGAGATAAACTAATATCAGTGTGTGGCAACATGAGTATTATTATGTTATAAACATATACTGTACTTGATAAACTGTATCTAAGTAAGGAAATTTTGTACATAGTTTAACTTGCATTTAACAAACCTGGTAAAACTGTTCTATATAAAATTTGAATAAAACATAATTCAACATAACATACTGTATCGTACTAAAATTTTGTATACATACAATTCATCTATTATATCTATATATTACTGAAATCATACCCTTGATGGATAGCTAGCTGACATCATGTATTAGCCCCACATGACTGGGTTGTGCGGCCCATAGGCGGGAACTAACAATGGTTTTCCTATCACACTAAGCCAAAGCTGATTAGTTTGTAAGTACGATTGGCCTACCTAACCCGATCTGGACTACCAGAGGGGCACACTACTCTTCTCTGGGCTTAATCGACTACCCATCTTCCACACTCTATCTGAAACGTGTGGTAGCACTACCTGATATGAATAGTTACGATACCGTGCTCTAAAACTAAACTAAACCATTAGGATTCTACTATTATATAGTAAATTTCATAAATGCTATATATACTGTTTCATGATCTTGTCTAAAATATGACGTAATAATAGTTCTAATTAAACTATTATGTACATATAAATCTGTTCATGGCATCTGTGCCGACTGAAATATTATGAAATCTAGGCCAACTTAAATATCATGACATCTAGGCCAGCTGAATAATCACGACATCTGCGCTGATTGAATATCATAATATACAAAAAATTTAATTTCTATATTGTTTATAGTTTTTTTCTAAAAATAAACCATTATCCAATCACGCTTGTTCTAAGGAATCAAAAAATATCTAACAAGCTATTAATGCTATAAAATATATACTCATGCCACACGATTGAGTGCTACTATATATATCATGCTATCTGTCTGGGAAAAGCATATTTTGCTGAAAAATATTATTAGATCTGTTCTAGGGTTTTCATAGTTCTACATCAGTATTCCCAAAAACTATACTAATCACATATATAAATTTCTGAATTAAATACTATATTCTCAATAATAAGTTTTCTGAAGATATTTGATTTAGTCTATCCCCTTACTTGTTTCCTAAGAAGCTTGATGGAAAAACCCAAAATCTCGTTTGTGGCGTTCAAAACTCCAAACCTTGAAATTGCATTTACTCCCAATTCAATCAACTCAATGCCAGAATATTTTTCATTTACCATTTCCTAGGCCCTATATATTCCAAATAAACACTTAAACCCTAAAATACCTTACTTATCCTGATTTTGAAGTGGTGCTCAAGGACTCCAAATCAACAATTCGCTTCGGTTAAGGTTTAGAGAATCACCCCGGGATCTTCATGGTAACTTTCGATCGTTGAAACGAAGTAAAACGAAGTCGGATCTGAAGAGAGAAGGAGGGTGAGTCGAAGGTAGAGAGAGAAAATGAGAGAGGAAATGAATTTCTCGCTAGAAATTTGATTCTCGGCCATATATAGATAGCTGTCCAAGTGGCTTCGTCGATGAGACACGCGGACTCGTTGACGAACCAAAGAAGAAAGTTTGTCGAAGAAATCAGTGAGTTCGTCGACGAATATTTTACAGTTTGAAAATTTTCCTCTCTTGATATCTCCTCGTTGACGAAACACATGTATTTCATCGACGAGATCTAGAAGGACATTCATCAATGAAGACCCTAGGTTCGTCGACGAATCCCTGCTAATGCCCCTCATTTTCCTTCTTTTCTTTCTCTTTTTTTTTTATAATTTTCATAAATTAAATATTTCCAGGTCTCTATATGTAATACCCCAACCCCGAAGGATCTAGGATATTTATTTTTTACCATTGAATTATAGCGGAAGTAAATAAACTCAATTATTATTAAACCAGAACGCTAATTAACCGTATTACAATCATTTATTTTCAAAAACAAGAAAAATTACACAATGCATAATCATCTTGCATCATACTAATATTTCTAATAAATCTTTATTTTTCCATCCCCACCTGCATGCTTGCTATGCCTGATTTTCGATATGTCCTTCAGAGTTATCTGAAATGTAAAATATGATTGGAGTGAGACGACGCTCAGTAAGTAAATAAGATTATTATTAGTGTGTGGCCAAAATGAGTTTTTAAAATTTTGGAAAACAATATTTAATACTATAATTTCAAAACTGCTTCTAAAATAAATGTAAATTTAAAAATTTATGCATAAAACTATTACCATCAACTATAGCAGTAAAATTTAATAACCATATACTGTGATTGTCAAATTAAAATTTTAACTTTAAAATTGTAAAAATATTTAATTATATACATATATATACTTTTCCTTTTACGTTTCTTTTAGATCGTCATTTAGGCACGAGAATGACCCTTTTCATATAAACATATACTTTTTTTTTTTTCAAATCATCAATAACTCTGTGTAGGTAATTAAATATGTATAAACATATATTGTAAAAACCACCCTTAGGCCTGTTATGTAACATCTGACCTAAACATTGACCTAAACAGCGAGAAGCCACATATATAAACATAACCACATAAATTACAATACCAAAGCGTCTAAATATCCTATAACTTATACATAAATCACTGTTCATCTCAAAACTATTCCCCTCTGAAGTCATGGCATACAAAATACTACCCAAAAATACTACTCACCCTTAACAGGGCAGACTAACAGCTCTTCTACCTACGAGCCTGATCCGCTCGCCTAGCTGGTTCACTTGAAAAATAATTCAACACTGGGCTGAGACGACGCTCAGTAAGACGAAACATGCTATTACTAGTGTGTGACTACTGAGTTATATTTCTATATAAATAATCTGATTTAAAAATAATATCATGGATAAGTGAAATTGTAAATGCTGGTATAAATAACATATATTAAAACTATATAAATTTAATTTTCATAATACTACTACTATTTCTGGAAATCTACTTATACTTATAACATCTGAGAAAATTTTCCTGGATGGTTGTATGTCATGATTTAACCCCTCATGACAGGATTGTGCGGCCCGAAGGTGGGACCTATCCTGACTGGTCGACCAAGGTAAGTCAATTGAACTCTGACAGTCTGATCGCCCCCCTCAATCCATATCTAATGGAGAGTCTGTCTCGACGTGGGTACGATCGACCTCATACCACTTACTGTCTGAGTAAAGTGGTTGCACTCTGATCTAAATGTCTGTAGCTATGGTACCGTGCTCTGCTGAATCTGATCCATCAGGGTCTGACTACTATATAGGTAGCTGATATCTGTAACATATTGTTTTACCCTGATTTCTGAAATAACCATAACCCCACAGAATTTATCTGAAATTCTAAATTAACTTTTTGAAAATCTGATTTCTGTATAACTGAACTGTTATCTGTATAACTGAATATCAGGGCATTATGGTACTGAAAATTGATTATTTTGAAATTACTGAAAATATATTTTCCTGAGTATATTGTATACTGAAAGTCCTTTATTCTATAAGCATGTAAACATCATGGTATTTCTGTTCATAAACTATAAACATGGTATTCATGGTCTGTATAAATATGGTATTGTACTCTAATCAACTCAAGCCACACTAATAAATATTATTATAATTAGGCTCTGAAAACCGTATATATATTTTGAATAATAACTTGGTAACAACCTATATTTTGTACTAAAATCATAATAAAGTTTCCTAGCATAGCATGTTAATTACTTAATTACTTAATTAATTAATTACTTAATTAATTTTTTAATATATTTTTTATTTTTTTAAAATCATTATTATTATTATTATTATTATTATTATTATTATTATTATTATTATCATTGTTATTATTTTTAAGCTATGTTTTAGTATTTATTTATTTTGAAAAAGAATTAAGTTTTAATTTTGAAAACTCATGTGGGCCCCACACAACTTTGAGACCCAAGTGGGTCCTACGTAACTCTAATAGTCCTCACATGGTTTTATGAGCCCTACATAGCTTCGAGACTCATGTGGACCCCCATACGACTTTGGGACTCATGTGGGCCCCGCGTAGGATACCTATATTATTATTATTTTATCATATATTTCTACAAATTATGTCATTCAAAACATTATTTTATGTACTTATTTACGTATACAAACAGTGTTTACCCTGTTTATCCTATGAAATTCCATTTTGACCAGGCCGACTTCTAGGGAGCGACTGAGCCGCAATGGTCTCTGAGCACTCGCTTAAATAAGGTCTTTCTTAGACATCAAACATGGAATCAAGGATTATAACAGAGAAACACTTTCATTTTGATACTAACTAAATGACCATTATTATTATTCTACACACACACACACACACACACACACACACACAGATATATATATATATATATATATATATATATATTTTGGATTGTTACATCCTCCTCTCCTTATAAAAATTTCGTCCTCGAAATTTACAAAAATTAAAATGAGTACCTTGTATAATGTTGTGCTTTTGTCCGATCCTGTTATCGTAAAAAAGATGATGGTATTTCTGGCGTATCTCTGCGTCTAGTTCCCATGATGCTTCCTTAATGTCATGGTTGTGCCAGAGCACTTTTACCAATGAAATCTTCTTCGTGCATAACTTCTGATCCTTCTTGTCTAAAATCTGGATTGGTACTTCTTCATATGATAAAGTATCACTAACTTTTAATGACTCATAACTTATCACATGAGAAGGGTCTGGAACGTACTTCTTTAACATTGAGACATGAAATATATCATGAATTCTCGATAGTGCAAGAGGTAGGGCAATTTTGTAAGCAAATGGACCAATCTTCTCCAATACCTTGAATGGTCCAGTATAGCTGGGGATTAGTTTTCATTTCTTCCCAAACCTCATGATTCTTTTCATTGGAGTGACTTTTAAAAATATATTATCCCCCACTTCAAACTCCAACTCATGCCGACGAGTATTCGCATAACTCCTTTGCCGACTTTGAGCGATTTTTATTTTGTCCCGGATGAGCTTAATTTTCTCAGAGGTCCTTTGTATAATCTCAGGACCTAAAATTCGTCGTTCACCAACCTTATTCCAATATAATGGGGATCGACACTTTCGACCATATAACGCTTCATACGGTGCCATCTCTATGTTGGACTGATAACTGTTGTTATAGGCAAACTCAACTAACGACAGATATTGAATCCAACTTCCTTTGAAATTCAGTACACAAGCTCTAAACATAACCTCCAATATCTGAATGGTTCTCTCGGATTGTCCATCAGTTTGAGGATGAAATGTCGTGCTGAAAGTAAGTCGTGATCCCAAGGCTCTTTGCAAACTTTACCAGAATTGTAATGTGAATCGTGGATCTTGATCTAATAAGATACACGGGCACGCCATGTAGTCTAATCATCTCTTGAACATACGACTCTATAAGCTTGGTCATAGAGTAGTTAACTTTGATCAGAATAAAGTGAGCGGTATTCGTTACATGATCAACAACCACCCAGATGGCGTTCTATCCATGGAGTGCTGGAGGCAGCCCAATTACAAAATTTATGGAGATGTGCTCCCATTTCCACTCTCGAATGTGAAGTGGTTGCAGTGGTTTTGCTGGTCTCTGATGTTCAGCTTTTACTTGCTGACAAGTAAGACACTGTTCCATAAATTGTTCAATCTCCCTCTTCATGTTATTCCACAAAAAAGACTCTCTCAAGTCTTGATACATCTTCGTGCTTCCCGAATGCACTATATAAAGAGATCGATGAGCTTCTTCCAAGATTGTTCTTTTGATATCTTTGTCATTGGGCACACACAATCTAGTTTGGAATCTCAAAACTCCATTATCAGAGATGTTAAAGTCTCCCTTCAGTACACTCTGTACCTTACCCATAATCTTCACTAACTCTGCATCTTCCATCTGTGCAGTCTTAATATTTTCCGGTAAGGTCTGTTGGATTACCAAATTAGCAATAAGAGCTTGATGATTTCCTTCCACTTTTTCCACACCAAATCTTTCCAGGTCCATCATGATTTGATGTTGGGTCACCATTGCTGAGACTGACGCATTCATTGACTTTCAACTTAATGCATCTGCTATCACGTTGGCTTTTCCTGGGTGATAGTTAATGGTGCAATCATAATCTTTGATTAATTCTAACCATCTTCTCTGTCTTAGTTTTAATTCCTTCAGCGTGAAAATGTATTTGAGACTTTTATGGACTGTAAAAATCTCACACCTTCCACTATACAGATAGTGTCTCCAGATCTTTAGTGCAAATACCACAACTGCCAGTTCCAAATCGTGTGTTGGATAATTCTTCTCATATTCCTTGAGTTGTCAAGAAGCATATGCAATGACCTTCCCCTGTTGCATTAATACACACCTGAGCCCTTTCCGAGATGCATCATTGTAAATTACAAAACCATCTTCTCTTGATGGAATTGTCAGCACCGGGGCAATTATGAGTCGTTGCTTAATTTATGAAAACTTTTCTCACATTCATCAGTCCACTCATACTTCACATTCTTTCTTGTCAATAACAAAAACCTAACTTGAATGATCCTGTATTAAGAGCGAAATTGGCTAAAGGGATCGGTCATAATTATTACGGGGAGCCCGTATGGCCTAAGGATCTTTTATATATTTTTCCTGTAGTAATTCTAGGAACTATTGCGTGTAACGTAAGCTTAGCGGTTCTAGAACCATTAATGATTGGTGAACCAGCAAATCCATTTGCAACTCCTTTGGAAATATTACCATACTTCACATTCATCAGTCCACTCATACTTCACATTCTTTTTTGTCAGTCTCATCAGAGCACCAGATATTTTAGAAAACCCTTCCACAAATCGACGATAATATCCTGCCAAACCTAAAAAACTCCTAATCTCATGAATATTCTTTGGTTTTGCCCAATCCACTACTGCCTCGATTTTACTTGGGTCCACATAAATACCATCCTTAAATATCCCATGCCTTAAAAATGCAACTATTTCTAGCCAGAACTTACATTTCTTAAGTTTGGCATAGAGTTTCTTTTCTCTTAGTACTTTGAGTACTAGCCTCAAATGGTTCTCATGTTCCTGGGGGCTTTTTGAATAAATCAAAATATCATCAATGAAGACCACCACAAATTGGTCTAGATATTCACAAAAGACCTTATTCATAAGGTCTATAAATGCAGCAAGAGCATTGGTTAGTCCAAATGGCATGACTAAGAATTCATAGTGACCATATCTTGTTCGAAATGCAGTCTTTGGAACATCTTCTGATTTGATTTTCACTTGATGGTACCTTGATCGGAGGTCAATTTTAAAGAAGAATTGTGTTCCTTGGAGTTGATCAAACAAGTCTTCTATGTGAGGTATTGGGTACTTGTTCTTAATTGTTACTTTATTTATTTCCCAATAATCAATACACATTCTCATCGATCCATCTTTCTTTTTAACGAATAGTACTGGTGCTCCCTATAGTGTCACGTTGGGTCCGATGAATCTTTTGTCCAGCAACTCTTGTAATTGTTCCTTCAGTTCTTTCAATTCTATCGGTGTCATTCTGTATGGAGCTTTGGATATCGGTGTCATCCTTGGTAGTAGGTCGATAACAAACTCGATCTCGCGGTTAGGAGGTAGCCTAGGTAAATCCTCAGGGAATACATCTGAGAATTCCCTTACTATTGGGATATCCTCAAGCTTTAATTCTTCCCTTGGTGCCTTCACCACGCATGCTAGGTATCCCTGACATTCATTCAAGAGTAATCTCTTTGCTTGGATAGCCGACAATATTTGTGGTGAAGGGCATACATGAGTTCCATTGAACTTGTATTCTTGCTCTCCAGGAGGTCTAAACACCACCTCCTCATTATAGAAATTTATACTAGCATAGCTAGAAGCTAGGCAGTCCATCCCAAGAATTACGTCAAACCCGTGCATACTAAATACTACCAAGTTAGTCGGTAGTATTCTTTCCTCAATACAAATTGAGTAACCTTTAAGTATTTTTCTACATACTACTGAGGTTCTCGTTGGTGTAACCACAGACAACCCAATTTCTAATGGCTGAGTCTCTACCCCACATATTTTAACATAAGTTGTAGATATAAAGGAGTGTGTGGCTCTAGATCAAATAATACTACTGCTTTCTTAGAGAATATGGGAATAATACCTGTCACCACATCACTAGTATTTTCTGCATCTTTTAGATTGAGAGCATAGACATGCGCCTAAGCGGTGTTCTGTTGATTATTGTTTTGAGCTGTCTGGTTGCCTCCTCTTTGTTGATTTGGGTTGTAGGAGTTGTTTTGTGGGCATTCTCATTGCATGTGACCAGGTTTACCGCACTGATAACAGACCCCTAATCTGACCCGACACTTACCCCCATGTATTTTGTTACATTTTGGGCAAGGGGTGCTTTGTGCATTATTTGGATTTCTCGCTGCTTGCCCTTGCCCCACATTGTTGTTGTTGTTGTTGTTGCTCCTTTTCCAAGGTCTTTGATTTCTACCAGAGTGAAACCCTTGTGGCATGGGCCTCTTTTTCTAGTCGGATATTTCCGCACTCCTTTGTAGACTTTCTTTTGCCTTCGTTGCTTTGTTTACCAATTTGGATAAGTCTTCGAGCTTGAATACTGTTACCATTTCATAAATCCTTGAGTTCAAGCCTTCTTCAAATTTTTGGGCTTTCTTTGATTCATCCAAAACCAAATATGATGCAAATTGGGATAATTCAATGAATTTTGTTGCATATTGTTGTACGTTCATATTTCCCTATTTTAACTTCAAAAACTCCTTAGCCTTAGCATCTCTTGTGGTTTTGGGGAAAAATCGTTCAAGGAAGATTTCCTTAAAATGCTCCTACGTAAGGATTTTTGGATTTGGTCATTCCTCTAGGAGTAACTTTTTCGAGTTCCACCAGTGTTTGACCTCACCAATCATTTTATAGACAGCATATAGCACCTTTTGTTCGTCCATGTAATGAAGGACTTGTAGTATTTCTTCCATTACTTGCATCCAATCTTCTGCAGCAATTAGATCAGCTTTTCCCTTAAAAGTCGGAGGGTGCATTCAATTGAACTGTTCAATTGTACAACCTTCCTGGGTTGGTGGGCCATTTCGTTCCTTGGAGTTTTGCATAAATTTTGCCATGAATTGTGCCATATCACGCAACACCGTAGTAGCATTGATGTCTTCTCCATTGCAAGTCCCCATATTATTCTCGTTTCCTTCAACACTCACGTTGTTGTTCTTTGGTTCCATTCTGAGGGAAATGACTAGAGTCTTTTTAAAACCACAACCTTATCTTTAAAGTTTAATCAAAGTTATAGGCAAAAGAAAAATATCCTAGTTTACCCGATCTTACCCACATCATGCTTTATGCCTATGCTTTGGTAAAATTATTTCTTAAAGTCTACAGAACCTATAACCTATTACTCTGATACCAAATGTAATACCCCAACCCCGAAGGATCTAAGATATTTACTTTTTACCATTGAATTACAGTGGAAGTAAATAAACTCGATTATTATTAAATCAAAGCGCTAATTAACCGTATTACAATCATTTATTTTCAAAAGAAGAAAAATTACGCAATGCATAATCATCTTGCATCATACTAATATTTCTAATAAATATTTATTTTTCTATCCCCACTCGCATGCTTACTATGCCTGATTTTCGATATGTCCTTCAGAGTTATCTAAAATGTAAAATATGATTGAGGTTAGACGACGCTCAGTAAGTAAATAAGATTATTATTAGTGTGTGGCCAAAATGAGTTTTTAAAGTTTCGTAAAATAATATTTAATACTATAACTTCAAAATTGCTTCTAAAATAAATATAAATTTAAAAATTTCTGCATAAAAGTATTACCATCAACTATAACAGTAAAATTTAATAACCATATACTGTGACTATTAAATTAAAATTTTAACTTTAAAACCGTAAAAATATTTAATTATATACATATATATACTTTTCCTTATACGTTTCCTTTAGATCGTCATTTAGGCACATGAATGGCCCTTTTTTCATATAAATATATATTTTTTCTTCAAATCATCAATAACTCTGTACACATAATTAAATATATATAAACATATATTGTAAAAACCACTCTTAGGCCTGTTAGCCGTAAGTCACGTTTACCCCCATGACTGGGTTGTGCGGTCCAAAGATTGGACTTAACTGATTGGCCGACCAAACTAAATCAACGTAAATAATCATTAAGTGAGATTTTCCTTATTAAGTTATGGTTCGGATCTAGGTGTGCACTCAAGAGAAATCCACTACCATGTATAATCACTCTGTAAACAGTGTGGGTGCACTCTGATCCGTTTAAATTTTAAGTTGTGGTACCGAGCATCTGTAATTTTGAACTTCATTTGCTATAAGGGGTTTTAAAACCATCTTATTATAATTTATACAATTTAAAATAATATCGTGAAAATATTATCTTTACTCATATTTTCATGAAACATGCAACGTAAAAATAAACTCATGCCACACAATTTTTGTGTTAAAAATATTTTTTTTAATAGAAAGAAATGCTAAAAATTACCCTAGTGGATTAGAACATTTCTTAACCCAAAAATAAATACAAGTATATTAAAGATCAAACTAGTATAATTAAATATGTCTAAAAATAATTTTAGGTGAATTTTATGAAACTAACTAACATAATCAAAATTTACTTACAAATAAACTTGGGTATAAATTTTAAATAAAAATTTAACATAATCAAATTTACTTACCTCTTCATTTACCTTGAATACAATGAATATCTTTAAAAAATGAAATCGGAAAGAGTGGGTGAGTGAGAATTTAATTATAACCAAAATTCTCCCTCCATCACAAATTCTTTCACTCACTAATCCTTCTCTTCCTTGGAAAATTTTTGTGAAAAATGAAGGTTGAAAGCTTCCTATTTATAGGAAAATTTTGGGGAAGAAATAGAATTTGTAAAAGTGTGGGGAGATTGGTGAAATTATAATTTTTTAAAAATTAAAGAATTGGCATGAGATGGGTTAGGTATGGGTTAAGTATGAGATGTTGATGAGGATCATGAGGGGGAAATGGGAGTGCTTGCCGACACTCCCATTTAATTAAATTTTAATTAATTTACTTAATTAATTAATTACTTAATTAATTTTTTTAATATTTTTTTTATTTTTTTAAAATCATTATTATTATCATTGTTATTATTTTTAAGCTATCTTTTAGTATTTATTTATTTATTTATTTTGAAAAAGAATTAAGTTTTAATTTCAAAAACTCATATGCACACAACTTTGAGACCCAAGTAGTTCCTACATAACTCTAATAGTCCTCACACTGTTTTATGAGCCCTACACAGTTTTGAAATTCATGTGGACCCCCACACGGTTTCGGGACTCATGTGGGCCCCACACGGTCTTGTGGGTTCCGCATAGAATACCTATGTCGCGGCGTCCCGGGAGCGCGTGTGCCCCGGGCAGCGAAATTAAAATTATTATAATATTTTCAGGAAAAATATGGTGTAGGAGTCGCCACTAACCTTTAGTGCGGTTAGAACACCTGATCACTACCCCGTTAGGGGTAGAATCGGTCTATATTACCAGAGTTGGGGTCGGGAGTTCGGTTACGCGAGGGTAAGGTACGAGCACCCCCTACGCGCCCGTTCTTAAGAACGGCACCTAATTAATTTAAAATTATCCCTAAGTTAATCTAATAAATCTTTACATTACTCCTTTTTATGAATTTATAAATACATAGGAAAATAAATAAATATATACATCTATTCCCTCAGAGCTTAGGGTACGTGATGCCCAAAGGCTAATACCCCTTGCAATTAAATCATAGGAAATTATAATTAAGAAAATACACTCCCAAAATTTTGAAATTATATATAAAATTTTTATAGAAAAATACTAACATGGGAGGTTTTTAATATATGGTAATAGAATAATAAGCCTCACATACCTACTAACATATTATGAATGTCAAAATAAGTAACTAAATACTATATATATTAATATATTAGGGACACTTAATGCTAAAAATAGTAAGGTTCTAATAATGATTAATACTAAACATATTTATATACTAAAAATAGCTGATACTAAAAATACTAGGATACTAATAATTAATACTAACTATATTAATATATTAAAAATAAAAAATAAAAAATAAATAAAATAAAATAATTGATGCTAAACATGTGATTAAAATACTAATTTACCAAACATATAATATCCATTAAACCCTAAATCACTAAATACATAATATTAGAAAGAAAATACAAAAATGCTAAATATGTAATATTTACCAATATGCTAATATGCGATATACATATAACTAAAATTATTAATTTACATATAATGTCAATAAAACACCAAGCTCTTAAATATGTAATGCCACATTATCACAATAATAAATTTACAATATTATAAAAATGCTAATTAATATAAGGAATATATAATATCAATAAAAAATTTCTACCACACTAACATTAATCATATATACCATAGATATTACAAAAATCTAACCCTACAATATGAGCATCATATCAACAACAAAGTTCAAACATCGAATGTTAAGACGACAAAAAAAAATCTACAATAATAATAATAATCGTTCAACCATAAACACAATAAAAATGAAAACATGAATATCAACCTTTAAACAAATCTTACAGCGTAGTAAACCCTTCATCAACAAGACAAACAAATCTTATATATTAAACATTGAAGCAAACATTACAATACTAAAACCTTACAATAATAACCCTAGAGTTTATGTAAACATTATTAAAAAGACTTCGAAACTACTCCCACAATTAATAATTTCAAACCCTAGATAAATATAAACAAGAAATAATGTGACTAGTTCAACACCAATGGAAAAAAAAAAAAAAATAGTTTACTTAAATAATAACAATAAATCAAGCCTACTAAACATATAGATAATAAAACATAATAAAAAGACTAAAAACATTATCATCTCAATACCTAATCCTAAATAGTACAATACCAATTAAATATATATGTATATGTTTACACACATAATGTAACAACAATAGATATTTTTTCTTTAACTATCAATTATTAAATAAAAAGAAAATTCTGCAGTAAAAATAGCTAGTTAATATCACAGAAAGAAAATAAAATAAAATAAAATAAAAACAATACACATGCCAGTATGTAATGAACTGTGTGTGCACAGTGTGTGCACAGTGTGCGTGTGTGCGTGTTGTGTGTGTTCTGTGCGTGTGTGTGGGTGTTTACAAGGTGTGTGTGTTTGAGAGAATCACCAAAGGGTTGCCGGAGATGATGGCTTGGCTTGGCTCGGTGGTGGCCTCTCGGGTCTGCAGGGCCGGCGGCGCTGGGAGCTGGAGTTCGGTGTGGAAGGAGCAGCAGCAGCAGCAGTTGCAGAGGCGGACACCGGAGGAGTGGTCGGTGCAGGGGATCGCTCGATGGTGGCTCGCGATTGCCGTGGAGTTTTCCGAACTGGGTGGAGGCTGGCGCAGGACAGAGGAGAGTGACGATGAAGCCGGGAGTGGTGGTTCTGCCGTCGGGATCCTTGGTTGGAGTTACAGGCGAGAACGGAGAGGGGGATTTGTCACCGAGGTTGCTGTTCACCGGAGATGACGGTGGTCTGTGAAGGTTGGTTTTCTGCTGTAGGTATGGAGACGTTACGTGGAGTTGCTGGCTGACGAGTGGGAAGATGGCCGGTGATGGTTGTGCTTTCGGATGGAGGTTGTTCAGAGGGGATGGCTGGAACAGTGGCTGTAGTCGCTGGGCTCGGCGAAGTGAATGGGAGATAGGGATGGTTGCTGGGCGAAGAAGATGGCGAGAAAACTGAGACTGAGGGCCAAGGAGTTCAAGGCTGGACTGAAACAAGGGATTTTTGTGGAGAAGAAGAAGAAGAAGATGGGAATTTTTTTCTTTCGGTCTGCGCCCGCTGTGCCCCTCGGCTGTAGGTTCTGTGCAGCGCCCCCCTCTTCTTATAAAAATAATTTTGAAGAAACCCTAAAAACATTTCCTTTTTTGGTTTATGGTATTTTTCTTTTCTTTGGTAATAATATATACTACTATTATGTAAATAAGGAAATAATAATAATAATAATAATAAGGTAAAAATAATAATAATAATAAAATAATAATAATAATAGTAATGATAAAGATAAATAAATAAATAAAATAATAATAATAATAGTAATAATAAAGGTAAAAATACTGATAATAATAATAATTAACAATAATGTCAATAATAATGAAAATAATTAATAATAATAATAAACAATAAAAATAAAAATAAAAATAAAAGTAATAATAATAATATTAGAATAAATAATAATAATAAATAAAATAATAGTAATAATAGTAATAAAAATACTAATAATAATGATAATAAAAATAATGTCAATAATAATGAAAATAATTAATAATAATAGTAATAAACAATAAAATAAAAAATAAAAATAAAAATAAAAGTAATAATAATAATATTAAAGAAAAATAATAATAATAATAATAATAATAATAGTAATAAATAAAATAATAGTAATAAAAATACTAATAATAATGACAATAAAAATTAAAAATAATAATGAAAATAATAAATAATAATAATAAAAATAGACGTAAAAAATAAAAATAAAAGTAATATTAATAATACTAATGAAAAATAATAATAATAATAATAAAGAAAATAATAATAATAATAATAATAAGAATAAATAAAATAATAATAATAATAATAATAAAATAACAATAATAATAATAATAGTAATACATATATTGGGCCTGGGTAAAAATGGGGTGTCTACAACCTATATTATTATTATTATTATTATCATATATTTCTACAAATTATGTCATTCAAAACATTATTTTATGTAATTATTTACGTATACAAATAGTGTTTACCCTGTTTATCCAATGAAATTCCATTATGATCAGACCGACTTCTTGGGAGTAACTGAACCGCAATGGTCTCTGAGTACTCGCTTAAATAAGGTTTTTCTTGGGCATCAAATATGGAATCAAGGATCCTAACAGAGAAATACTTTTGTTTTGATACTAACTAAATGACCATTATTATTATCCTATATATATTGGGTTGTTACACTACATCCTTCCTTCCTTATAAAAATTTCATCCTTGAAATTTGCTATTTATCTCATATATCAATCTTTGAGGAAAACCCGCCGTAATTTTATTAATTACCCTTACTTATGGTGGAGGAATACTGTGGTTACATTTACAATTCTGGGAGATTACAATAATCAAACAAAACTTTCCCAAAACCATGAAACTAAAAACTATACATACAACTAATTAACCTGCACAAAATTTACTTACATTTTTTTTTTTAACCTTAACATTTCCTTCTTTTGACTGATGCTGAATCCCACTAAAACAGATATGGGTACTTTTGACGTATTTCCTCCTCTAACTCTTACGAAACTTCCTCAAGTGTGTGATTTCTCCAGAGCAATTTCACTAGTGGAATTTTCTTTGTGCGCAATTCTTGCTCTTCATAATCTAAGATCTGAACTGGTATCTCTTCATAAGATAAGGTCTCACCAATCTTTAGTGTTTCATAACTTATTATGTGAGATGGATCTGGGATGTATTTCATCAACATGGACACATGAAATACATCGTGAATTTTGGATAGTGCTGGGGGTAACGCTAACCTGTAGGCAATTGGGTCAACTCTTTCCAATATCTCAAACGAACTAATATACCTAGGGCTGAGCTTAACCTTTTTCCCGAACCGCATCACTCCCTTCATCGGCGCAATTTTCAAGAACACATTATCACCCACTTCAAATTCCAGCGCACGTCGATGGATATTTGCATAGCCTTTCTATCGGTTTTGAGCTGTCTTAATTCTCTCCTAGATAAGCTTGATTTTCTCAAAAGCCCTCTGTACCATCTCTGGACCCAATATCTGCTTCTCTCCAACTTCATCCCAATATAACAGAGATTGCCACCTCCATCCATACAATACCTCATACGGGGACATCCCAATACTGACTTAGTAGCTGTTGTTATAGGCAAACTCTACTAATGATAGGTACTGGATCTAGCTACCTCCAAAATCTAGTATATAGGCACACAACATATCCTCTAATATCTGAATAGTTCTCTCAGTCTGTCCATTGGTTTGAGGATGAAAGGCTAACTGGGATCCCAAAGCTCTTTGCAAGATTTTTCAAAACTGTGACGTGAAACGTGGATCCCGATCAGAAATGATGGACACGGGAACTCCATGCAGTCTGACTACTTCTTATACATACAGCTCTTCCAATCTACCCATGGAGTAGTTAACTCTGATGTGAAGAAAATAGGCAGTCTTCGTCAGTCTATCAACGACTATCCAGATGGCATCCTGTCCATGCTGTGCCGACGGTAACCCTGATCATAAAAATATATTCCCACTTCCATTCGGAAATGTGAAGTGGTTGCAATGGCCCTTCTGTTCTCTGATGCTCATATTTCACCTGCTGGTATGTCAAATACTGCCTTACATATTCAACAATCTCTCGTTTCATATTGTTCCACCAAAAGGAAGACCTCAAATCCCTGTACATTTTCATACTCTCTGGATGTACTGTATACAGGGAACGGTACCTCTTCCAGAATGATTCGTTTAATCTTAGCATCTGCAGGACAAAGTTTGGTACGAAACCTCAAAACTCCGTCATTTGAAATACTTAACTCTACTCCTTGACTGCTCTGCACCTTATCTATATTCTTCATTAACTCCACATCTTTTACTTGAGCAGTTTTGATCCTTTCCAGTAATGTGGGCTGCACCACCAGATTACCGATATAAAGCATAGTACCCTTATAAAAAAAAATACACCTATTGGATTTAACGCCATTTCATACAGCTTGAACCTTTAATCCCCTTTCATAGCCAATGAAAAATGCACCTATTGGATTTTGAGTTTGGCTTATATCGAAGCTAAATATGAATATAAGTGTATTCCCACAATCGAAGGTCCTCAACTTAGAGTAGTCAACTTCTTGGTACAAAGCCCGAAGAACTATAAAATGTTTAATAATCCTTTGAGATCTACAAAAATTCAAAAACTCGCATAATTTGTACTCTAACCCATTACCTATCTTAAGAAACTTTACTTACCTACCTATTTCTTGACCTCTACCTTCCACTACTTGAAAAATCCAAAAATTTCTAATGTAGTCATTGAGTAAGCTAACAAAGTATTACATTACTAGTCGGTACCCTTGCAAGCCCCCAAACATCGGTTTGAACGTAGTCTAGCATGCGTCCACTCTTCTAGGATCATAGCTTGAATTATACTCTACATAGTTTACCCAAAACACAATACTCCTTCCTTTCAGAAATTTCTTGTTTCGTCATGCCTCACTCACTCACATGTCCTAGGCACATATGCTAGAGCATAGTGTTAATTGCGCCCGCATCCAATGAAGCAACTGCTATACTACCCATAATTATATTGCTTAATAGCCGATATAAATTCTTATTGACTTGTTTACCATTTATAACAATCATAAACCCTTTAACACCTTCTTGTTGAAAGTCCACACAGAGTTTTTCTTAAGTGACCGAGAGATAGTAGGTACTTTTCCAATTCTATAACATGTATAACATTCTTTAATATTCTAACAATGTCATTAAACATTCTAACTTTCATAGTACTAACACCCATTACGAGACAAAGAAGATCATCATCCCCCAAGAATTGCTAACACCCTATAACACTCATTATAAGTATCAAACCACTCCCTATATGGATAATAATGAAAATAGCAACCAAAATCCAATAGCCTAAGTACCGTAAAAAGAATTATCACCTAAAGCCACTAATAATAGCTCTTTATTATTTCAATTATCTATCAAACACTTGCAAAGGTTGATGGTTGATCCTTCTAGCTAGTTGTCATCTTTCTTCCAAAAAGGATAATTTTGCTCATAATACCTTTTTTTTTTTTTTGCACTTAAAGCAACATTTGCATTGATTTAAACTTCAATTTACCCATCTTCTTACCCTTAATTATCCTTTGATCTCACTCCCTATCCTCAACCTTGGCAACCAAGCACTCTGGTTTATGGTCCTCATTGAGTCTCCCACTACCTTCATTTGACCTATGAATTCAAAAAACCTCTTCATAACTTAGGGTGGACTTTCCATGAAGTAATGTCATAAGAAGCAGAAGAAGATAACAACATCAACAGTTCAACACACATTGACTTTAAGTAAATTGCAGAGAATTTGATTAAACTGATTCATATAATGATTTAGATCTCGATCCTCAAGCATAAGAAGAAATATTGATGACTTTTTCAAGAACAATTTGTTGATATTTCTCTTTACCATATACATGCTCTCCAATTATGTCCATACACTCTTGGTAGTTTTCTCCTCCATCATGTTGGATATGATAAAACTCACCGAACAGGATCCAAATATTACTAAAGGCGATAGATTCTAGTTCCGTCTAATTGTTTTCATCCATCTCCCCTAGTTTCTTTTTTGTTAGTATCCTCTAAAGCTTTTTTTTAACCAACAGATCAAGTACTACTTACATTTGTGATAGGTTGAAGTTTCATTTTCCATTGAACTTGTCAAACATAGCTTTCACCCCACTCACACTGTCGTAATTTAGATGCAAATCTTAGAAAACCATAACCTCACTCATCCTTGTTGTTATTAGTATGCCTATATAGTTGTAACACCCCCCAACCCCACCCCCATTAGACTAAATTTAAGTAGAAAGGGAGATTTTATGCATGGAAAAGAAGTGAGCATGACATATTATTAATCCATAAAATATATATTGTCATCTCTGTTTTATTATGATAATACTTTTTTTTTGTGTAAAACATCAAATCTTTACATTGTAATATTTTTATTTTTGAAAATAGACATTATAAGAACCAAACGTAATTTCCTTATTAAATCTCTCCTATTTTTCTATTTTTCCTTAATTTCCTTATCAAATCTCTTTTATGTTTTATTTTTTTTATTTTTCAACCTCTCAAAACCATCCTTTTTCAACCCTCCCATAAAGAAAAGTATAAATGACCTCATCTTTCACTCCTTTGCATCTCTCCACTTTTTTCCATCTCTTCTCAAACCATCCTCTTTTCAACAATCCCATGAAAGTAAGTCCAAATCATTCTTCACCCTCTCTCTCTATCTCTCTCTCTCTCTCTCTCTCTCTCTCTCTCTCTCTCTCTCGTATATGGGTACAACAAGTGCAGGCACAATACTATCATCTGAGCAAGAAGGGGTTACGGAAGTTGAAGCAAGCACATGGTGGGCGCAAACTCAGTTGGAATTTATGACTTTTAAAGCGTCTCCAAAAAACAAAAAAAAAAAAAAAATAAAAAAAGGGGGGGTTTTGTGGGGGGGGTGGGGGGGGGGGGGGGGGGGGGGGGGGGGGGGGGGGGGGGGGGGGGGGGGGGGGGGGTTGGGGGGGGGGGGGGGGGGGGGGGGGGGGGGGGGTGAGGGGGGGGGGGGGGGGGGGGGGGGGGGGGGGGGGGGGGGGGGGGGGGGGGGGGGGGGGGGGGGGGGGGGGGGGGGGGGGGCGCGGGGGGGGCCGCCGGGGGGGCCCCCGCCCCCCCCCCCCCCCCCCCCCCCCCCCCCCCACCACCACACCCCACACCCAAACCCACCCCCCCACACCAAAACACCCCCACCCCCCCCACCCACCCCACACCACCCCCCCCCCCCAACCCCCCCCCCCAACCCCCCCCCCCCCCCCCCCCCCCCCCCCCACCCCCCCCCCCCCCCACCCCAAACAAAAAAAGGGGGGGGGGGGGGGGGGGGGGGGGGGGGGGGGGCGGGGGTGTGGGGTACACACACCACTTCCACAGTTCCACATCTTCCCATCTCTTCCTTACTTTGTTCACATTTAAAAAACGCTTAATTAATGTGTGGCACTGAAACAGACACACCCACAGTACTACCCATCAAACCAAAATGCATGCGGGGCAGGCAGGGGGAGCCCAGTTCCTTCTTCAGAGATTACTTGTGCCCCTGATTTTTCTTGGGGCTGCATCTGCATGTGGCCTCCCTCTGCCTATTCGATATATATGTATATGTGATGAGGGGTCCTCACTACTCTCGCTTTTTGACCATCAGCAATCAGCAGAAGTAGTACAGCATGCATGCATGCATGCATGAATGCTGTGTCTCTGCCTCTGCCTCCCGTGGCTGGAAGCTGTAGTATTACAGAGATCTCTTTTAAGGAGACCAGCAATGACTTATATTTTGAGTAAAATGATCATAAGAGAAGATATCGACATACTTATATATATATATATATATATATATATATATATATATATATATATATCATGTATACCAAGAATGGTATTCTTTTTTTTTACCATGAATAGGATTTTCTAGGACAAAGGTAGTATTTATGTATTCTTTTATAATTTTTTTTCTTTGGTTATTTTTGTTTTTGTTTGTTCTTATGGGTTACCTTAAATTGCACAATAATTCATTAAAAGTTTATTAAAGTGCGTTTCACTCTTAAAATTTCAATTTCGAATTTGATAAGATCCCCAATTAAATATGGACTCAGTTAAAATTTTAGAAACATATTGTGATCTATATACAATAGAAATTACTCAATAATACATTACTCTTCCATAGTGTACGTATATATATGTATCATACATACCCCTTAATTTTCGTTAATTTCAAAATTTAATTATCAACAGTATGGTGTTTATATATGAATCCCGTCATTTGACTCATTGGTTCATCTCCTTGTCACTCGATTTATGAAGAAACAAGAGTTCTAGTCCCCTTTGAGGCTCATCGGTGGTTGGCATATTTTATGTTTTGTTTTTTTTCCTAAACTTGGGCTAGTTTGTCGTACATATGTTGATTCTTGAACCTTTGGCCCCTGTGGGAGACTTGTCCAGATCAAGGGCCACCCCCCCCATAATAATAATAATAATAAATTGATTTGTATGATGTACCATCTCTATCTTGTATATCATAGCTAGAATTTTTCTATAATACTCGGAACTGTATGTATAACCCATATAAATTTGAATTTTTTTTTAAAAAAAGTATTGAATGTCTCAAGCTTTTAACTTGATAGATTTATGATTAAAGAATGGTTCCTCCACACACTACTATAACCCGCTAATTATGGAATGACATACTTGAATCTTTGCACAAGTGAAAAAGTCAAAGTTTGATTTGTGGGACTGCATGAAAACTTGACATGTATTTATTTTGATAGTTGGCTACATTTTCTCTTGGGTAAGAGAATTAAAGGTCATTCCTGTGCTTGTAATTGAGAGTGATGGTACAGGAAGGAAGTTGTAATTGAGAGTGATAGTACAGGAAGGAAGAAGACTATTTTTATAGGTGGTAGTTTGAAGCCTAATTTTGATGAAATATTTACAATAGGTTGCACTCGATGGCAATGGCATGAAGACCTTTTCTAGAGATGTTTTTTTTTTTTTTTTTCTAAAAAAGGGCGGTACCTCCATTTATTTATTAATATACCCTCACTTTTGGCGAAAAAATACCGTGGTTACAGGATAAAACAAAAGGGAGAGTACAAAAAAATTCTCAAAAAAAAAAAAAAGCAACACCAGCAACCAAGCAAATTAGGACAATAAAACTAAACATAATTAACAAATAAGATAAAAATATAAATACAACCAAAATCAAATCAAAAAACATCAAACGAAACTTTATAGTTGAACTAACAACAAACAAAAACGAGACCCCACCTATCCATCGGAAAAATACCTTTCAGATAGCGGGATAAAAGGTATTATTTTTCGTAAATTACATTATTTCTCATTTCTCCTCTTTAGTAAGAAAATCAGTCGCACTATTGTATTCTCTATATTGATCATTCATTTGCTTTTCCTTTTGTTAGCTTTAAATATCCACTTCGTGAGACCTTTTTTTTTTATTTTGTTAAAATTCATGTTAGGGTGATGAAAGTTGATCTTATCTAAGAGTTTGTATACCCTTAACATATCTTGGTGATTGGGTTAGAAGGATTTGTTGTTATAATCCCATTTTTTGATATAGTGAAGTATTTGTGGGACTTCAGTCGTGAGGGTTTTATATATTAAAACTCTTATGGATGGATTTGTCATTATCTAAACCTTTGACTAAATATATAGTATATGTGCTCAATTAGTGATTGTTATCCTTATTTGGCTTGCATAAAGAGATATAAAGTGTATTTTTGGCTTGTTCAATTTTGGTGTCACCCAAATGGTAGTAATGTTGATCATACATTTTTTTTAGTAGGTACAAATATTAATTCAATATCTTATATAATGATTGCCAAAATTTTAAAAGAATTTCGATACAAACAAACTAGTCCTTAAACTGATGGAAAAATATGGTGAAGATTCCTCTGGTTATATATATAACGAATGCCAAAATTTCAAAAGAATTTCGATACAAACAAACTAGTCCTAAAACTGACGAAGAAATATGGTGAAGATTCATCTGGGTTAATTTCAAAAGAATTTCGATACAAACAAACTAGTCCTAAAACTGACGAAGAAATATGGTGAAGATTCATCTGGGTTGTACTTTAGGATGAAAGAGGCTGAATCAATTATCCCGATGACCCACCCAGTTTCTGCGTTCATTGTAATTCCAACTCAACTTGGACAAGGATGTATATCCTTATCCTCACGGTCATCTGATATAGAGCTCTTGAAGACTTAATTTATCTTGGGAAATGTTTCCACCAAACACGTGAATCGACATTAATGAAGGAATTGAACTCTTTCGTGCGAAATTGAGAATGACTGTATATCCAATGGTTGCAATTTTCAAAAGCTTAGATGGGTATTCTTGAAACTACATTCTTGATTATAGAAGTGCTATATGTAATGTAATTAACCAAAGTGACCACTTTCTCATTAAATTAAGAAATATGGAAATGTGTGCAAGCTAGCTAGAGCCACTTTTTTTTTTCAAATAATAATCTAATTATAGACTTAGCCCATTAGAACTCAAGTAATATTCTGTTATGTTGGATATCATACACAAGGAGAAAAATATGGTAAAATCAGCATGTTGGGGGAAACGTACCGTCGACGGTTTGCTCTTACTGTCAACAGTTTGACTGAATTCCAGAATATTTGTTCTCTGCTTTTTTTCGTTTCAGGAACCGTCGATGGCTGACTGAACTTTTCTGAGACGGTTTGCTCTCGATATTTTAAACCATCAACGGTTTGTTGAAACTGTCGATGATTTCGTTCTAGGCAGCAACGCAGATTTTGAATTTTGAATGTGAACGTTAAGTTGGTTGGGGGTTTGGAGAGAAAGCCTCAATGGTGTTTATATATATATATATATTATGATGTATCTGTAACCTTGGAAGTGTCTTTGACACAAGATAGTAATATTTCTTTGTCGATTGCTCCCGTGGATGTAGGCATTACTGAACCACGTATTTCCTTGTGTTTTTCTTTTCTTGCTTTCATTTGTTTGTTGTGGTTGTGTTCTATATTTGCTATTTCATTGATTGTTATGTTTGATTTTCGCTGGGCAAAATTCAAGTTTTATACAACAAATTGGTATCAAAGCCATTGTTTTTATGGCTTCGGGTTCTTCATCTACAAAATTTGATGTTGTCAAATTTTATGGAACCGGTAACTTCAGTCTGTGGCAGAGAAGGGTGAAGGATTTGTTTGTGCGGTAAGAGATGGTGAAGGCATAGTATGGTGTTCAATCGAAAGGCATAGATGAGGCTAATTCGAAGGAATTAGAGGCAAAGGTTGTTGCTACAATAAGATTGTGTTTGGCCGATGAAGTGCTATATCACATCATGAAGGAGGATTCTCCTACGACTATTTGGTGAAAGCTTGAAAGTCAATACATGTTTAAATCTCTTACGAATAAACTCTTTCTTAAGCAAAGACTTCATTGGCTTAAGATGGTGGAGGCTTTTAATTTGAATCAACATATCAATGCATTTAATCAAATCATAAGTGATTTAATGTGGATTGATGTGAAATTCGAAGAAGTTGATAAGGCGTTGATGCTATTGAATTCCCTGCCAGTGTCTCACACGTATGAAAGCTTGGTTACAACTCTTACATGGGGGAAAGAGACCATGAATTTGGAAGAGGTGACAAGCGCGTTGTTGGGGTTTCATCAAAGAATGAAAATTTGAGATGAAATTTCACAAGGTGAAGGGCTTGTGGTGGAGGGTAACCATGAACGTTGGAGAGGAAAATTTATAATTGGATTGAGTCAAAAATCTCAATCTCAGTCCAAGAAGAAAAAAGATATCCTGTGTTATAAGTGCGGTAAAAATGGGCACATAAAATCGGAGTGTTTGGATTGGAAGAAAAGGAATGCTGAAAAGCAAGAAGGTATTTCAAAATCAGCAAATTTAGTTCAAGAAGAAAATTCGCATTGCACTGATAGTGACATACTTTCAGCTTTGTCAAGTTTGGATTGCCTTACAGACTCTTGGATCCTAGATCGGTGTGTTCTTACCACGTGACTCTAAATAAGGAGTGGTTCAGCACTTATAGGTCGGTAAATTCAAGTCCAGTTCTTATGGGTAATGATGTCTCTTGTAAAAATCATTGGCATAGGAAATGTTAAAGTCAAAATGTTTGATGGTGTTGTAAGAACTCTATGTGATGTAAGACACATTTTGGATCTGCAGAAGAGCCTAATTTTATTAGGTACTTTGGATTGTAATGGATTCAGTTAAAAGTCTGAAAGTGGTGTTATGAAGGTGTGCAAAGGCAATCTAACGGTGATGAAAGAGCAAAAGTTAAATGGAAATATTCATTCACTGTAGGGCTCTACAGTTGTAGGTGGAGCTACAGTCGTAGATTTTGAATTTGATGAAACTGTTTTGTTGACCCTACGGGTCATACCTTATTTTGATTATGACAAATACTCAGGTATTTAATGTCTGCTGAGTTGATGTGCAAGTTTATTTCATATGATGGCACTCGAAGACATGAAGGAAAATGAAGACCCAAAATGTTTTTTTAATTGTTGTAATATATATTCCATTCTGCCGGGTCTGTAATAATCTACATATCATGCATATAGGACTATAAGCTCAAGACCTTAGAATGACCTTAGGAATCACCCTTCGGTCGACCAACGTCGGATTTTTTCGATAGTCCTCAAAATGACCTTAGATGGACCTTAGGTTCCCACACTATGTGCACAAAACCCAAATTTAGTTCTTATAATAGCAGGGGAAATTTTAAAGCAAAGAAAAGGACCTTAGGTTAAAATATAAAGGAATTCAGGCGACCGAACTGGCAAGTTAAAATTGCCTCAAGCGACCGAATCGCTGACTAGTCAAAATGTTGACCTGGGTTCGGGCAACCGAACTTAAAAGGACCGTAGCGTCCTCGGTCAACTGAACCAGTACTATGTACTTTTCCATAGTCCCCGGGCGCCCGAACCTATAGTTTATTTTACCCTTGGGTGACCGAATATGTGAGTTCGGTAAACTGAACTTGAGACCGGGCGATCGAACCTCAAACATAGTGGAAATCGCCGTTGATCAATAAACTGAATGTATGCTCGGGTACTCGAACTTCAAAATTTGCTTTTCTTGTTAGCACTACAAAAAATTAGGGTATTAGTGAATGATCAAATCCATCAATAATACTTATAAATTCGTCACTAGTAGTATTAGTGACGAATTTATAAGTATTAGTGACGGTTTTAAATTAGTTGCTATATCTACCATTACTACTAACTATTAGTGACGAATTTTTAATTCGTTACTAACAATGAGTATTAGTGATGGATTATAACCGTCACTAAAACCCTAATACCATCACTGTAAATTCTACATTGGCTCAACTCAAATTCGTCACCAATAGTAGGGTATTAGTGACGAATTATAAATTTATCACTAATAGTACAATATTAGTGAAGGATTCAAATTCGTCACTAATACCCTACTATTGGTGATGAATTTGAATCATTCACTAATACTGTACTATTAGTGACGAATTTATAATTCCTCACTAATACCTTACTATTAGTGAAAATTTGAATCATTCACTAATAATTAAGAAATTAAAAAAAATAATACTAATTTTTTTGAATCATCAATTCTTGTAAAAATCTGTAATTACATTTTCGCATACATAACCTTAAACAGGTGGAAGCAACAGGAGGAATTGGCTCAGGGTTATTCTTCTGAGAGGGAGGAAGGTGAAATATCAGTTTTAAAGGGCAAAGAAAAAATGTATGAGTCTGATATAGGGCAAGGATGGATTCCCGTAAAAAATTCGGTGAGGAAATCTCAGAGGGTTCTTATTCGACCGCATAAATTAAATTTATGACGGATACAATTCTTTTTAGGAATATTAGGGGGTTGGGCAGGTCTAGAGGCAGATTAAAGAAGCTAATTAAAAAGTTTAATGTTGGGCTGTGTGCTATTTCAGAACCATTCGCGGCTAAGGAGCGAATGGTAATGCTGTGTAATTTTTTGAATTACCACCATTTTATATCTAATGAAAATCAGGGCGGTAAATTGTGGCTATTTTGGAAGGATATAAATGCCTTTGAGATGATTTCAATCACGACTTAGAAGATTTCTAGGTGGTTTTTTAAGGATGGACAAAGAATTTTGGTGAGTTTTGTCTATGCCAAATGTTCTTATGTTGAAAGAAGAGAGTTATGGCAGCAATTAGAGGAGTGCCAATTAGATTTTCCTTGGTTGTTCATGGGTGATTTTAATGTTATTCAAATGGATACTGAAAGAATTGGTGGAAATATAAGACCATTGTTACCTATGATGGAGTTTAATGACTGCTTACATCATTGTAGTCTCTTTGATTTATCAAACATAGGCTCACAAATGTCATGGTGCAATGGCCATGAAGGGGTGGCTCGTAGTTGGGCTAAGATTGATCGTGTTCTTATTAATAATGGTTTTTCCAACCTATATGGTTCGACTCAATTCAAATATCTAAGTCAGAAATCATCAGATCATAGCCCTATGGTGGTGTATACAAATACGTCTTTCTCCCGGTATGACCCTACCCTATTTCGGTTCTTGAATATGTGGAGCTCGCATGATATGTTTTTGTCGTGCGTTAAAGATGTCTAGATCAGGAATGACTCGGCCTCGGATCTTCTGAAACTTTCTATTCGTCTTAAGAGAACTAAAATTGCATTACGTGCATGGAATAAAAATGTTTTTGGGAGAGTGGAGGAAAATTTAAAAGCTCTTGAGGAAAGGATGAAATATCTAGAAAATCAACTACAAGCAGGTTTTTTTTAGGACGTCAAAGCTGATTACTTGACTACTAAGGTGGAGATTCAGGTGTGGGAGAAGAGGGAAGCATCTTGCCTAGGACAAATTGCGAAAAAAAATGGTTAACTGAGGGGGATCAAAACTCTAAATTCTTTCATTCAGTTATCAATCAAAAGCGGAATAAGAATCGTATAGACCGTATAGTTCTGAATAATGGGAGGATATTGGAGGGTGTGAAAGCAATTCATAATGAGGAAACTGTTTTTTTTCCAAAATTTTCTTCTAGAGTCTTCAGTGGTTGAACCATGCGATCTCTCCAAGTTAATTCAAAGGCAAATTTCAAATGTTGATAATAATTTACTCTATGCCGAACCGACAGAAGAAGAAGTTAAAAGAGCGGTGTTCTCTATTCCCAAAGAAAGCAATCCTGGATCGGATGGATTTGGATCTAAATTTTATAAATCTTGTTGGGGCATTGTAAAAAAAGATCTCTTGGATGCAACAATAGATTTTTTTCAGGGCACTACTCTTTCCAAGTTTTTTTCCTCTTTATTTATTGTTTTAATTTCGAAGGTGGATAATCCTTCTAGCTTTGATAAATTCTGGCCTATTAGTTTATGGTATGTGGCTTATAAAACTTTTTCCAAGATTATTGTTTTTAGACTAACCGAGGTTGTTGATAAGTTGGTCTTGCATGAACAAAGCGCTTTTATTTCTCGGCGAAGTATTTTTGAAAATATTATACTGGCTCAAGAAATGGTTCAGTCTTTGCACAAAAGAAAAGCTGGCGGCAATGTGATGATAAAACTCGATATGGCTAAGGCTTATGACAGAGTGAATTGGAATTTTCTTATAAAGGTTCTTAAGGCTTTTGGTTTCTCTATGAGGTTTTGCAAGCTCATAAAAAATTGTGTGGAGTCTCCATGGTTTTCTGTTTTGATAAACGGAACCTTTAAAAGATTTTTTCAATCTACGAGGGGCTTGTGGCAAGGGGAACCACTATCTCCTTATTTATTCATCATAATGGAGGAGGTTTTGACAAGGTTGCTTAGGAAAAACTGTGAGACTGGTCGGATTGGTAAATTTAATCATCCGATTGGGACCCCATTGGTTTCGAATTTATTATATGCAGATGATATTCTTATTTTTGCGAATGGAGGGAAGAGGTCTATTAGAAATTTAGTTTACACTCTGGAAAGGTATGAGAAGTGGTCGGGTCAAAAAATTAGTAAGACTAAGTCAGCGGTATTCCTTTCAAAATACATCACTCCTGCTCCGAAGCATGGTTTATTGAGAATCACGAGTTTCATGGAAGGTAAATTCCCTGTTACATATTTGGGTGCACCTTTGGTGTCTAAAAAATTGTCTTCCAGGACATTGGAGCCTCTTGTGGAGAAGATTAGAAATAAAGTTGTAGGGTGGAAATCTAAACTGCTCTCGCAAGGTGAAGATTGATTTTATTAAGACATGTGTTGTCTAGCATGCCTATTCATTTTATGTCTGTTATTAAGGTTCCGCAGGTCACATATTCTCGCATTAACTCTCTTCTTTCTAATTTTTTATGGGGGAGAGGTGAAACATAAAAAGGAAGATTCATTGGCGCTCTTGAGGGGAAATCTGTAAACCTACCTCAGAAGGGGGTCTGGGCCTGAGAGATCTTAAGGAAGTTTAGAAATCTCTTCTCATGAAATTTGCCTTCAGATTGCTCATTTCTAACAATTTATGAGCAGGTTTTTTTAGAGCTAAATATTGCAGAAATGGTCATTTATTAATAAGGAATGGGAGAACAAATGACACTCAGTTTTGGAAATCAATTATGGCCACAATTCCAGAAGTTATGGATAATGTTAAAATTTTGGTGAGAGATGGGAACTCTTCTTTTTGGTTCGAGAGGTGGTTGTCATCAGACCCATTATCTGTGAGCACTAAGGATATTTTGAACAAGAAATTGTGTATTAAGGATTGCTGGCTAAATAATAATTGTAACTCTGATTTAGTACGGGAATTGGTTGATGTTGATAAAACAAGGGAAATTTTGCATCAGATGCCGGCGGGTAAAAGTGGGCAGGATATTTTTGTCTGGAAGCCTGTCCCAGACGGTAATTTTTCTACAAAAAAGACTTGGGAGGCAGTGAGGAGCAGAAGTGATAATTTTTTGTGGAATGACTGGTTTTGGCATTCTTTATTGCTCAGAAGAATCTCAAGGTGTTTATGGAGAGTCTGGTTTAGATGCTTGACTGTAGATGATTGAATTTAGACCAAAGGAATATCGATGGTTTCGGCTTGGGATTGCTGCGTTCAGAGAAGTTAGGAAAACATTGATCATATTCTTTCTTTAGGTGAGGTGGCTTTAGAGGTTTGGCATCGGGCTAGTGTGGCATTGGGGATTCCTTTCCAACGATCTCTTCCCTGGAAAAACAAAATGGCAAATTGGTCCCACTATGCTCAAAAATCATCTATTAAAGGTATTTTAATTAGGCTGATTCCATGTTTGATTACGTGGTGCCTTTGGAATCGAAGATGTAAAGCGAGAATGGAAGGAGTTTATCAAGGTGCATATCAGATGTGGAGAAGTGTTCGATTATGGGTTAGTTTTATTGTTAAGAGCACTAATTCTTTTCAAAAATTGAAGAAGTCGGACATTAAAATTTTGAATGAGTTTCAAATTAAGCATTAAGGAGTTTACGATAGGCCTGAAAAAATTATTTCATGGGTTAAACTTCCAGTAGGGTGAATAAAACTTAATTGTGACGGGAGTTGTAGGGGCAATTCGGATACTTCAGGAGGTGGAGGAATTATTCGGGATTTCCATGGCATGGTAAAAGTGGCTTTTTCAAGTTATTTTGGTAATGGTACGAATAATAGTGCAGAATTAAAAGCAATCAGGGAAGGAATTCGTTTGTATAAACGTTTGCATTATGTTAATGTGATTATTGAAAGTGACTCGCGAGTTGTAGTTGATTGGTTTCAGAAAGGTAGATGTATTTTGTGGTATCTTTGGGAATTTTGGGAGGAGCTCGTGGCAGAGTTAGAGGGAGTGAATGTTATGGTGATGCATTAATATAGGGAAGGCAATAGTGCGGCTGATTTTCTTGCTAAAGAAGGAGAAATGGGAAACAATGTAATCTATGAAGGACAACACCTTCTATCGCATTATCTGAAAGGTATCCTTCAAATAAATAGGTGGGGTCTCGTTTCCATTCGTCGTTAATTCAACTCTAGAGTTTCGTTTGGTGTATTTAGTTTTGATTTTGGTTGTTTTTATGTTTTTATCTCCTTTGTTAATTATGTTTAATTTTGTTTGTCCTAGTTTGGTTAGTTCATTTTAACTTGTAACCACGGTATTCCTCCACCAAAAGTGAGGGTATATTAATAAATAAATGGAGGTGCCGCCCCCTTTTAGTTAAAAAAATTAAAAAAATTAAAAAAAAAATAAAAAACCTTAAACCATAATTACTACAAAATTCATAAATTATTCAAAATTTCAAATTCAAATACAAATTCAATTAAAATAAAAAAATAACATATGTTCAGATAAGAAAAAAAATTTCAAAAAATTCAAAATTCAAATGCAAATACATTATACAACTTTAAATTAAAATATAGAAATTCTATTTATTCAAATAACAATAAAATTTACAAAGAAATAATCAAAAGTTGCATCCAACGACTGTAGTGCATGCATGACATCGTGCTGATGTTATGACAGCCGCGAACCCTACAAATTAAGAATCATTAAAAAAAATTAGTATACAAATGGAGAACAAAGTGGAGAGCTGACGCTCAGTATAATTAGGAAGAAAAATATAGAGAGTGCGTCGTACAATAATTTTTAACCCTAAACGAATAAATGAAATGAATGTGAATGGCGTATCTATGAATATATACACTTGCATGCATCAAACCAAGCACGTAAACACTTTAACTCATTCTCAAAACAGAGTATTCCTTGTGGTGGACAAATGATAATGTTTATCCATAGTTAAAAGCAAATAATATGTCATGTATGTTAATAGATGCAAATTTAGGGCTTAATGAAATGACTTTTCGTTTAACTTTCACTTATCCTTTCAAAAATATTTTAACATTCATTTTATCATAATTATCTTTGTACATGGTTTTTTTTTTTTTTTTTTAAATTAACAGAATTTCGGCAGCATGCCATCTGTAAATTGGACATTTTCCTATAAAACTTATACCTGAAATAGGTTGTTTTCACAAAATAAAACATTTCAGGCATGCAACAACCTAAATCCAATACTAGCATGCAATTCACAATGTACTACATTAGTCATGCAGTTGGCGTTCAATACAAGCATGTATTCCAGTAGTTCAATATACAATTCATATAACATAATACCATCCATCAAGAAAATATTACGAGGAAAACGTTAAAACACAATTCAACTAAAGTTTTCTAGTTTTGTCCAGAAGGTTGCTTCTCAAGCATTCTTGATGTAGCTTGTGTAAGGACCTGAACCCAGTGGGTTCCTATATATAATTTTTTCAGCGGACGCAAATAAATCTAAACTATTTTTATTACTAGAGCACTAATTAGCTTTATTACAAATATATGTCTCAATTATTAAAATGCAAATTTATAAAATTCTAAAATACACAAACATATTCTAAATTGTATCTTGCTAATTTTTTTTTATTCTACTCTGCTCTTTCTATTTCCGTCCATGCACTTGCTACGCCAAATTTCTGGTACACTCTTCAAAATGATCTGAAATATAAAATATGATTGGGGTGAGACGACACTCAGTAAGTAAATAAAATTATTATTAATGTGTGACCAAAAATGAGTTTTTCATAATTTTGTAAAATAATATTTAATACTATAACTTCAAAAAATGCTTTTAAAATAAATGTAAATTTAAAAATTTCTGCATAAAAACTTTTGCCATAAACTATAACAGTAAAATTTTATAATCATATACTATAACTGTTAAATTAAACTCTTAACTTTAAAAACTATAGTTATAATTTTTAATTATATACATATATATACTTTTCCTTGTACGTTTCCTTTAAATCATCATTTAGACACAATAATGGTTATGTTCATATAAACTTATACTTTACCTTCAAATCATCAATAAATCAGTACATGTAACTAAATATGAATATACATAAACTGTAAAAACCACCTTTAGGTCTGTTAATCGTAAGTCATGTTTACCCCCATGACTGGGTTGTGCGGTCCAAAGACTGGACTTAGTTGGCTGGCCAATCAAACTAAATCAACATACATCATCATTAAGTGAGATTTTCCTTATTAAACCCTGGTCCAATCTAAGTGTGCACTTAGGAGAAATCCATTACCAAACCACTCTGTAAACAGTGTGGGTGCACTCTGATCCGTTTAAACTTTAAGCTGCGGTACTGAACATCTGTAACTTTGAACTTCTTTGCCATAAGGGATTTTAAAAATATTTTTATTATATAATTTGTACAATTAAAATAATATTATGAAAATATCATTTTTACTCATATTTTAGTGAAATACGCAACGTAAAAAAAAATCAATTCATATAATCTTTACTCATATTTTCGTGAAATGTACAACATATAAATAAACTCATGCCACACAATTTTCATGTTAAAATATTTTTTTGAATAGAAATTAATGATGTAAAATAACTGACGGGTTTAGAATATTTCTTAATTCAAAAATAAATGCAAGTATATTAAAGATAAAACTAGTATAATTAAATATGCATAAAAATTAACTCAAGAGAATTTTATAAAACTAACTAACATATTTGAAATTTACTTACAAATAAACTCGGGTATGACTTTTAAATAAAAATCTAACATAATCAAATTTACTTACAAATATACTCGGGTATAAATTTTAAATAAAAATCTAACATAATCAAATTTACTTATCTCTTACTTAATCTTGTACTACGATCACAACAAATATCTTTTAAAAAATGAGATCGGAAAAGTGGGTGAGTGAGAATTTTAATTATAGAAAAAATTCTCCCTCTGTAACGACCCGAAAAATAATGGTATTTAAATAATAAAAAGAGAGAGAAATGGAATCAGTAACAGAAGGAGGCAGTAGACTTCGTCGACGACATTGCATTTTGGAAAATATAAATTCAAGAAATTTCCAGACTTCGTCAACGAATACAGGAGTTCGTTGACTAAGGTTTAGGACCTCATCGACGAAAGCAAGCTTCGTCGACAAAAAAATACCGAGAGAAGAATGGGCTACTCTGAATTTCGTCGACGAAGGGTAAGGTTCATCGACGAATTTTCTTAAGGACTCGTCGACGAGATGACATGGCTCGTCGACAAATTCTGCAGTATAAATAGCCCTAAAATCATTTTAATCACAGGAAATCAGTCGTAAACCCTCCTCTCTCTCTCTCTCTCTCTCTCTCTCTCTCTCTCTCTTCTACGACCTCTACCTCTTCTTCCTTCTATTTTGGCCCCGTCAGTTGCCGGATCGATGATCTGAGGCCACCACGACGTTCCTGGTAGAGTTCTCTTCAAGTTTGCCGGAACGGATCGTTGGTGAAACAAAGTTGGAATTCATTCCAAATCCAGGATAAGGTCTTTTATTTAGTTTTTGGCTTTCTGACAGTTGTAGGGAATGATGTAGGCCAAGAAATATTGATGTTTTGTTCTGAGATTTATAGTTTTTAGGGTGTTGAGTGGAGAACCCTGCAGGTGTTGGACCCGTTATAGTAGGGGATTTTTAGCAAAAAACAAGTAAGGGAAATATGCTATGCTAGGTTATTTGAGAATGTTATCAGTATAAAATTATAAATGTTTCACTAGAGTATTTTTCTACAACAGAGGTTTATACAATTTATTAAATATGATTAATATGTTTTAAAATTATTGTGGCTTGAGAATATGTACCTGATATAGAAACATGTTTTACAGTATTTTTTAGAGATGTGTTTTACAAAATATACAGATAGTGAATGTATTTTTCAGCAATTACAGAAATATCATAATTATATAGTTTTACAGTACCATGACATATAGATTCATAGTTAATTACAGAAACACAGTTGATGTAGAGATACAGTTTTCCACAACGTCATGATTTATACAGTTATTACAGAATCATGGTAAAATAGATAGTTGTATATAGAGGTGTATTATATAGTATCAGATCCTGTTGGACCATATAGTTACAGAGCACGGTACCATAGCTACATACAGTTTATAGAGTGCAACCACCTATTCAGATAATACGTGGTATAAAAGTCGATCGCATAGAGCCCACGAGTGGACAGACTCCCCATCAGATATAGGTTGAGGAGGGCTGATCAGACTATGTAGTATAATGATTTATTCTTGGTTGGCCAGCCAGGGTAAATCCCGCCTATGGGCCGCACAACCCAGTCATGAGGGGTTAAATCATGACACATAGTTATCCACAGGGAAGTTTACAGTTATTATTATGTTTATACAGCTTTATAGAAACAAAAACTATATACATATATTAGTAGTATTTTGAATAGAAACCTAAATTATAGAAATGTTATGCAATAGGTAAAAGATGAAGACTATATTTCTAGTATTGTACTTTATAGATTCAGTGATACATGATTATATAGTAATAGATTTTCTTAGTATTGTAGCTCAATTGCCACACACTAGTAATAGCATATTTCGTCTTACTGAGCTTTAGCTCATCCCAGTATTGAATTACTTTTCAGGTGAGCCAGTTGGGCCAGCAGACCAGGCTCACAGATAGAGAGGTCACAGTACTGCCCAGTCAGAGAGAGTGAGTATATTTTTGGGAGTATTTTTGTATAGCCCTCACCAGTTGAGGATATTGGGGGAACAGTCAAATATGTGTATTTTGGGAAACCTATTAGCACTCTGGTATTGTATATAATTATATATGGATATATTTATTTGATTTCCTGTTCTTGCTGCTTAGGTTAATGATTGAGTTCAATCTAGTATGGTATCAGAGCATGTTAAATATCATAGTATAAAAATAAAAAAAACTCAGTTAAATAGCAAGCTGTTACACCCTCCACCACTAATTCTTTCACTCACTAATCTTTCTTTTCCTTTGGAAATTTTTTTTGTGAAAAATGAAGGTTGAAAGCTTCCTATTTATAGGAAAATTTTGGGGAAGGAAATGAAATTTGTAAAAGTATGGGGAGAGGGGTAAAATTATAATTTTTAAAAATTAAAGAATGGGCATGAGATGAGTTAGGCATGGGTTACGTATAGGATAGGGATGGAGGTCATGTGGGAGTGTTTGCTACCACTCTCATTTAATTAATTTTTAATTAACTAGGGCTCTGGTTTGTAATAAACTCACACACATCACATGCATGATAATATGTAACTTCAAACAAACCGTGAATGAAAAATGATCGTAGAAAGACCTTAGGGTTTTCCCTTCGATTGACCGAAGGTTGACTGACACTGGACTTTTTCGGTGTCTTTAAATTGGACCCAAGTGACCCTAGGACACATACATTTACACATACTTGTTAGGCACTTGAATAGGGCTCGTATGCTTCGAAACGGGACCGAAATGCACACTTTGTGCACTTTCAGTCGACCAGCACAGTCAGTTCATTTTGGTCTGGTCGACCAAAACCTCCCTGGGTCAAAAGTTTGACCATCTGGTCGACCGAACCAAGTAGTTCAAAAAGCCCTGGTCAACCGAAACCTCCTTGGGTCAAAATTTTGACCATCTAGTCAACCGAACCAGGTAGTTCAAAAGGCCCTAGTCGACCAAAACCTCCTCGGTCAAAAGTTTGACCACCTGGTTGACCGAACCAGGTTGTTCAAAGAGACCTGGTCGACCGAAACCCTCCTTGGTCAACATTTGACCATCTGGTCGACCGAGCACTTTTGTACTCCAACTACCTGGTCGACCGGAGGGTCCTCGGGAGAATTCCTAGCGGTCTGGTTGACCGAACCAGCCAGTTCAAAATGGTCTGGTCGACCGAACCTCAGAAAATTGAGAAATCTCCCTCTCCTAGTTGACCGAACCATATGAGACTTGGTCGACCGAACCTATTCTGGTCGACCGGACCTCTCGGGTTGTCCTGATTTTTTACCGCAATTAATATTTTTTAAATAGGGTTAAAATGCTTTAAACATCATTAAACTTTTCTAATAATACCCAATAGGTCCCCGGTCATATTTTCTCCCATGTCTATATATATAAGTTCATTTGAGAAAATTAACGATGGATTAGCAATCTTTGATTAGGAGAAAATCTCTAAAAATCCCAAAGTTTATAATACTCATCCTCTAACACTTATTGTTACCAGATCTTCCACTCAAACATTTTTGCAAGTGTGATTTAAGTGTTGTTGCTTTCTAGGGTTGCTCTCCCATGTGTGGTAATTGTTTTTGACGATTTTAATTGAGAGCTAACCCAAGTATTCTTAGGAGACTTTGTTAATAAGTCTCTCCTAAGAAAACTTATATTAAACTTCCAAGTATTGCACATTCATTGCAATACATTGTGAAGTTTGTATTTGGTGTGGATTGCAAAAACCATTTCAAAATACTTTCAAATATCAAGTGTGCTTTGTCTTGATAAATCTTTAAAGAGATATTTGTTTTTTTGAGAAAAATCTTTGTTGAAATATTCATTGATTTATATCTATAGTTGAATACAAAGATTAAACTCTTTTTGCAAACCAAACTTATACATTGCTAGAGCTTCATATACATATATGTATTGAGAAAACTTGTTGATTGAAATACATGTAGTGTGGCTAATATCGTTGCTTGAGCATTTAATTTGAATATCTAGTGATACAAAGATCATATAGGTTTGCACTCTCACGCACGAATTACATCGATAGTAAATCTATTTGAGAGTAGACATCTTAAGACCATATTGAGCTTACTTATTATATCATTTGTGGTGTATGTGATTGCGCATAACTAGGTACATATCTGCTTTACTTGAAAGCATTTTCATTGTACCATTTCATTGTATTTCAAATACTATTATATTCCAGGCACGGGCCTGAAGAGGGAGACTAGCCCTGGAATAGCCCCGGATTGGCTTAGACCCAGTTAGGAAAGTTAGGTGCATCGTCCTGTTAAGGCGTGTAGGTTGAGATCAGCCCCGCTAATTGACCTGGTTAAGGTTGAGGTCAGCACTGTGTTAATTTGACCTGGTTGTAAATGGTGCTGCTCCACCCTTAAGTGAGCTATTAGTGGAATCCTCTGGCTTGCGAGCTAGAGGCGGGGACGTAGGCACAGTTGGCCGAACCCCGATAACATATCGTGTGCCTTGTTTATATTTCTGTACTTTATATTTACTGCACATGTATGTTATGGTGTGAATGATGCGTTTGATTTAATTTCCACATCACTTTTATCTACGCATTTGAAAATTGCATAAACAGACCCTAGGTCGTGCATATATCGCCATTGGATAGATTTACCTAGGAGAAAAAGTTTAAAATTTCCAATTCACCCCCCCTCTTGGGGTGGAACAGTTTCAATTGAGGACGTAAAAATGGGCCTTTTATTGGTCGGGCATATCCACGAAATCGAAAAACCAAGCACCGAACGGCCGAACATTTTCTCAAAATATAGAGCTCGTCAATTCTTCATCCTCAGCATTAATAGCATGAACGTCTACATTTCGCTTCTCACGAGTGAACCTTGTGTCAATGTCATGTAGATACACTGAGCAAAATGCAAGACATTCACTTTTAATGTATGTCTCAATGATTGAACCTTCTGGTCGTGCCTTATTGCGCACATACCCCTTCAAAGTGGACAAGAACTTGTGCATTTTACGTAGCATTATTGACCTGTAGACAAAAAAAGGAAAAAAAAAAAAATGAGAAAATCACGTGACCATTATAGAAGGACTTTAAAATTTACCTCACAATAGGATACATCCAACGATATTGGATCGGTCCTCCAATTATGGCCTCCCTTGGTAAAAGGAAGGCTAGGTGGACCATCACATCGAAGAATGTTGGCAGAAATATTTTCTATACCTTACATAGTATGATCACGATATCATCCTCTAACTGTTCAAGTACGTTTACGCTCAATTTTTTGCAGCGCAACTGTTAAAGAAAGGTCCCTAATTCAATCAGCACCGATCGAACATCTTCAGTCAAGTGTCCACGAAGGAAAATGGGTAGAACCTGCTATAGAAGGACGTGACAGTCATGACTTTTCATTCCTAAGATCTTCCCTTCCTTCATGTTTATGCATCGAACTATGTTTGATGCATATCCATCAAGGAACTTCAGTGATTTCAACCATTTAAAGAATTTATTCTTCTCATCCTTCGAAAATGTGTAACAAGCTGATGGCATGAGAAGTTTGTCCCCATCACGAAACAGGTGCAACTCAAGTCGTATTCCCATATTTTCCATATCGCCGCAAGCATTTGCGATGTCCTTTGTCTTTTCATTTATATCCAGCAATGTACAAATGACATTCTCACAAATGTTCATTTCGATGTGAATGGCATCCAAGTTGTAGCGTAGTGGAAGATCTTTCCAGTATGGCAACTCGAAGAAGATGCTTCTCTTTGTCCAATTCAACTCCCACTCAACACGTTTTCTTTTTCTACTAGTTGGTGGTTTCCCAAATTTCACATTTCTAATCAACCTGATCTGGTTTAATATCTCTTCCCCACTTAGTCGTTTTGGCTGCAACCTTCGTTTAGGTTTTCCATTAAAGCTTTTGACGCTACGAGTCCTCCAAGGATGTCCAAGTCGTAGAAAATGATGATGACACATAAAGCATAACTTGCATCCATGCTTCGAGGATAATGACCTAGCATCCTTATTAAAGACTAGGCATGCTAAGTAAACTTTTATGCTCCAACCCGACAAGTTGCCGAAAGTGGGGAAATCATTAATTGTCCACAACACTGCAGCATGCATCTAAAAGGTTGTCCCGATTTCCACATCAAATGTCTCCACTCCTTTTTCCCATAGTTCTATCAACTCGTCAATTAACGGACACAAGTACACATCAATATTCTTACTAGGTGCCCTCGGTTCGGGAATAAGCAACAACATATAAATGAAGGGTTCTTTCATACATCGCCATGGTGGCATATTGTATGGCACCATCATAACTGACCATATGCTATACGAGTTGTTTATGTTACTGAAAGGATTAAACCCATTTGAAGCAAGGACAAGTCTGATGTTGCGAGGATCACTAGAAAACAACAGAAGCATTTTATCAAAATCGGCCCAAGCTTCGGAGTCCACTGGATGGTTCAGGGTGTTTCCATTTTAAAGACATTTCTCTTGATGCTATCTTATATCAGCAGCAGTATTTCTGCACATGTACAATGGTTGCAGTCGCGGGTGTTGACTTTTTGAGTCTGATCCCTATTTTGATGCTAACAAAGCACAAGTATCTCATATGTGTATTTAGTGTTTTTGAACAGGTTCATGATTCAGCACACACATGAGGTAAAGGACATGAAAGCCTAAAAGAACACAAAATCATATTTTTTCGGTGTATTCCATGAAGAGTGAAGAGCAACAGATGAAGACGTTAATTTTAATTTGTATATGCATTTAATTTTATATCTCTAGTCTGTAATAATGCATACATCTGCATGATGTGTATGAATGCTCAGAACGACCGTAGATAGACTCTAGGGACCAGCACATCTCACCAAAAACCTTTTTCTAAATAGACTAAAATCATACAAAGTTTTTGGAATAACTTTAGGGTTAAAATCAAGGCTTAACGGAGTTTACAAAAACTTCGGTCGACCGAAAATTTTTCGGTGTCTCTGAAAAGACCTAAAAATGACCCTAAGACACTCACTCATGCATACACATGTTTGGGCATTTGAAATAGGGTGACTTGTGGCTTAAACAAAACCGAAATGCACAAGTTATGCACTTTCAGTCGATCGGCCTATATAGGTCATTTTGCCCCCGATCGACCGACCCATATAAACTTGGGTCGACTGAAAGTCTTCTGGTCGATCGGTGCTCTCAGGTTGGTATTTTTAAAAGGGCTTTAAGACGTCATTAAAGGTAAGTTAATCTTTTCCAAAATACCGAGCCTGACCCTAATAATCAGATTTTCCAAAAATTCTATAAATACCCCCTCGTAACTCCAGATTAGTAACTTTGATCAGCCTAACTTTTCTCTCAAATATTTTTACTAATCAAAATTCCCCCACATACTCTTTCACTTGAAAAATCATTTTGGGGTCAAATTTTTTCATACTCTCCAAACTCTCTTCTATTCTTTTGCTGAAAACATTTCTTTTAAAAGAGTATTTTTTATTGGGCTGATTATTTTTTAAAGTGTGATTATTGCAAAAACGTTTTGAGCATAAATCCTATCTTCTCCAAACAATATTATTGCAAATCTTCATTGGAGAAAATATTTGGTTTACATTTGATCTTTGAAACTTTTATTGCATGTTTTATATAACATCAAAGATCTTATAGGTTAGTTTTTGTAAAAACACTTTTAGAACAAACCCTTGATTCTCCGATGCATCTGATATACATTTTTAGGAGAATATTTCATCAGGGTTCAAATATTTGGAGCATCTTGTCATATACATCTTTCTTCAAAGATTAGAACATTTATTTAGAAAATTATTTATTGCACAAATACTTTTGAGCTTAAAATTCCTAGTTTCTCCAAATATTATTTACTTGCAAAAATATTTAAGGGAGAACAATAATACTCATTTTTCATATACATTTCATTTGTGCAAACATTATTTAGGTAAGCATCCTTTACTCTACTGAGCTTAAATGATATCATAAGAGAGTGCGTGCATCTTAGAGCTTTAACGTGTACATTTTTGCTTATAATTTTCAGAAGCATTTTCATGTACAAAAATGGTTTTCATGTAACGGTTCGGTTTGGCCCGTTAATTGAACTGGGGAGTCTCAACCTCGTAAATGAGACCGATTTGGTTCAACCCGGAATTGAACTAGGGAGTCTCAGCCCCGCAAGTGAGATTAGTTTGGCTCAGCCTAGTAATTGAGTTGGGGTTTTCCTCGTCCCGTAAGGAGAGGATGTAAAAGGCTTTTGCTCCACCCGGTTAAGTGAGCAGGTATAGTGGAATCCTTGGGGGGTATGCCCAAGGCAGGGATGTAGGCTGGTTTGGCCGAACTTCGATAAGAAATCTGGTGTCATTCTCTCTATCCTATTTAAATTCCTGCACTTTAATTTCAGCATGTGTATGAATGTTTATTTAATGTCAAAATTATTCTCATGCACACATTTAATTAAAATAAGATACTGCACACGTGTATGTTTGCTTTTATTGTTAAACTCGATTTACATACACGTACATATGTTGAATGGGATATGAACTATGGTGAATCGGCGAAATGTTTTAAATTAGCCAAAAATGTTTTAAAACCCAATTCACACCCCCCCTCCCTTCTTGGGATCACACCAATTCCAACAGTGGGATTAATGGACAATATCGCAAAACTTTTTGGGGGATCTTTTTACCCTTCTTCTAATTAGTTGTATACCTCGGCTCACCACATTTTGGGCACTCGTTCGCATTTTCAAGTTCACCATAAAAGAGTGCACAATCATACCTACACGCATGTATTAGAGTGTAACCGAGACCCAATTCACACAAGTATGTCTTCGCCACATAAAAAGACTTTGGAAGTATTTCACCATTAGGCAGTGCCACCTTAATGAGGCTTAAATGCATGTTAAATGCACTCTGAGATAACCCATGCATTTTCCTTGCATAAAGCAATTTTATCAAAAACTCTAATTTTGAGAACTTTTTACAGTTTGGATATAAGGGCACCCGTGCATCCCTCACGAGATTAGCAAATGGTTTACCGAGTTGATTCAACGTATTAGGATTGCAAGGTATGGTACCTGCTGAAGTAGATTCATCACCAGTACGCGACACACTGACATCGCCCGTGTCCACTACAATCCCCCTTCTCAAGTCACCTAAAATTTTGATTAACCCTTCCGAACATGTATCACCACCTACTATATTTCCCCCCTCATCTTCATCGTCATCATCATTGCTCTAAACTGCATAATTTTCACTGTGGAACACCCATCTTGTGTACCTTTTCTCCATTCCAAAGTCTAAGAAACGTGAATAGACCAGATCAATGTGTTTGAATGTTATGTTTTGGCATTTCTTGTAAGGATACCTTATTCTACTAGCTTTGTCTGTACGACAACGCGCGAACTCTATGAAATCATGTACCCCTTTCATGTATTCTGGAAAAAACCTACTCCGAGCGTTCATCCAACTCTTATACATGTTCATTAATTACCCTATAACATGTTCAAGTAAATGGTGTTGATTACATTCTCACAATGATTATGATGCATGCATTGTGAATCCTATAATCGACGACCTTCTGTATAAAAGGTATGGATCCTATCCCATTCAGAAATGTTGCATTTACGTTGCAATCAATCGCTCAAATTCCTTCATTGTAGTCATTATAAATTTCGGCAACATCTCTCCATGGCTCTCCAAGTACACAATATGGGGGAAGTGAACATGTCGCTAGTTTTCCATCACTAACAAATTGTCACGACACCCTACTATGCACCCAGAGAACACAAGTAGAGATGTGCTCAAAATATATAATGACAATTGACAAAGCGTGAACGATGACTACAACATAAATACAACTTTCTGAACTGTCTACAACAAACAATCCAAGAATGGTTGAAACACAAACATTACTAATCGTAAGTGAAACAAATAATTAATATGTTCAATTGATTATTAATCAACATAGTATGACTAATAATCAATTGAATTTCAATAATTGTTTTGTCTCATATGTACGATGAGGCATGAATATATAGTAACCATTTTTGAACGGATCTAAGCTTCAATGAATACAAGAAAGGACAGTAATTAATTTGCCAGTATACTTCATATGACATTTAGTTCTTGGCCTTTCACTGTATTTTATACATTGTTGTTCCAAAGATTTTCTAACCGTGCACAATCTCAAATGAATGCACAAGAAGGATAAAAAAAATAAACACTTATTTGCCTACCTTATTTGTGTAAGTAACATCCACATAAATTCCCAAAATAGCTAGAAAAACGTAATGACATAGAAACACCAAATAGAGGTAGAAACCAAAAGCTCTATGTATTTTCATTAATTTCAGAGGAAATACAACGAAGATAGACACATCGAAGCACGCGCACAACCATTCAAAAGCATAATAAAATAGAATACAATAAAAAACAAATAAAAATAAAATAAAATAAAAGCAAAGGGTGCATGAGCACATTACATAAGCAAAAGAGAAAGCGCATAAAAGATCCCAAACATCTAGTCTATCCTAATCAGAGTCAAAATCAAAATCAGAACTGCACAACCAACAAGATAAGGCTACTGCTCTAGTGGCGTCTCGGTCCCATGCCATTTCCTCCAAAAGACAACACAATTTAGGGGTAAGAGGGGAGGGTGGTGGTTCCCTATATGGGCATGGTTTGAGGGCCCGAGGCAGAAAATGGTCAGGAATGTCCGCCAGAGGTGGATTATCGTAATCATATGGCATGGTTGGCCTAATCGTGTGAAACAGCACCGGATGAGTGAGCATGTCCTCTGTAAGCCCTGGGGTAATATTCGAGGACTGCTCTCTAATGGGTGGTGCATCAGAACGTGTCGGGGGCAACTGCACATCGTCAAGAGTCACCATTGGTGCTCTTATCTCATCCAAAATCCTTTCGTGCTCACTTAGTACAACTCGACCGCTAGAAGAAGACTCTCCCCTTGACGGGTCCTGAACCCTCTACTACTTTGAGGCTGCCCGAGGATTCCTTTGTGGAAGCATTGTCCAGTAAAGAGAAAACCCTACGATTTAAGTTCAAAACAACTTTTTTTTTCGGAGGGTCATACTTAACAATAACATTATGAGAAAATATTCACACCTACTTATTAAAAAAGTTCAACATAAATTTAATTTCAAAACTCATTTACTAAACCAAATAAAATCATTAAGGATGACTCAGGTGGTGCACTTCATTTTAATATATATATATATATATATATATATATATATGTGTGTGTGTGTGTGTGTGTGTGTGTGTGTGTATAATATATTAATTTATAAATAATGAGGTAAACATTTAAGTTGTTTAGGGTGAGTTTGATGCCCTTCTTTTGTCTTGTCCTTTTTAAAAGATAATGGTAGGTATAACTTTTGGTATAGTTTTTTCAGTTTCTAAAAATCAACTTTTAATTTTTTAGAAGTTTCAAAATTAAAAATTGAAAAGCTAAAAGCTAATTTTTTTCACAAACAAATTATTTTTTCTATTTTTGTCCTTAATTTGCTTTTAATGAACCAAATTTGTAGGACTTTAAATTTTTAAGCTTATATAGAGCCAAAACTTTGATAAGTTAGTACTTAAAAATTGATCATGAGATTTAAGACACACATAATTAATATTTTAAAAAGAAATAATCTCGTAATTATTAACACAAGAACTTAATAATAGTAGCTGCATTTAAATTTTTGTAAGTTTGAATCATATATGATATGTCCAAAAAGAAAAGGATAATGCCAAAATTTTGAAAATGCATAATTGATCATGTGATTTAAATAGTTACTATTTTTTTAAAAGAAATGATCTTGTAATAATTGCTTAGACTTAATAAAAAAACTGTAGACAATGCATTGCCAGTGAAATTTATGGAGGACTACATGTAGCACTCATGGACTAAATTTGGACCTTAGATTAATGATAAGGTTGATTTTTGATAACTGGTTGATCATGGGTTTGAGTTCAAAGTGTTAGCCTAACAAGGTTTTCACCTCTTGTTTCAATGGTAACGAATGAAGGAAAGGTTTAATGTATTGTATGTTCAAGTAATGATGTTTTAGGAAACTCAAAAAGCCAAAAACAATAAAGCTTCGAAGGAACTATCAAAAGATCACCAATAGCTCAAAGATGTAAGATGTGTCATGAAGTGATCAGAAAGGGAAGCTCAAAGACAGCTAAAGATGGAATGAACTCAAAGCTCAAAGATAACCATGAAGTTTTCAAAGAACAAGAAGTGTAATATTTTTAGGAAATCTTCATGTAGGTACTTCAAAGATAAAAATGTCATTGTAAATGAAAAGAAACTCATTAGGGGATTTAAATGGACTTTAAGACTTTATTTTAAAACCCTAGACAATGTTTTTCAAAAGCAAGAAAGCAAGGAAGCCAAATACTTTGAAAAAGAAAAGAAAAGTAAAAAAAGGTAACTTTAGGCGACCTAGGTGTAAACCTCAGGCGACTGAAGTTTTGCTGAATAAATTAAAACAGGCATTATGTCTTCAGGCACTTGACCCTATATCTTCAGGCTATTGAAGTGACTTCAGGAGACTAAAGTTGCACTTCAGGCAACCAAAGTTCGGCAACGGGCAGATTTTTTAAAAGTGCTTGATTTCAAAATTAAATTACTTGAGCCCTATTCTTTTTGGAAACTTGGGGCGGGGCACTCCAAGTAAACTTGGGCAGCACGTTTAAGAAGGATTTCAAGTCTATAAATACATGGTTTATTATCTTCACAAACAACAACAAGCATTGAACAATCTTTCAAAAGCTCTCTCACTCAAAGCTATCTTGCTATCTGCTCTAAGCTCTGACTTGCTGTGAATTTGTTGAGAAATCTCTTAGCTTTTCACATCTTCTTTAAAGCTTACAAACATAATTATTGATTACATTCAAGAGAAGGAAACCAATGATATTTATATTGAGCTTCTTACTTCATTCCTTTGATGTTTTTCAATTGAAGTATATTAGTTTTTCAATTGTACTAATCAGCTCTATCTGAGAGCATTCTTTGTACATCTATTTGATTTTTTTTCTTTTAGATATTGACGATGCAAGGTTATATAGATCGTTGGACCAAGTGAGGGGATATCTCTTGGAGAGGCGTTGCTCTAGCCTAGTGAAGGAGTGTTTGAGCATGGGGTATCGCTTGTAACAGTGTTATTCTGCTTGAAAAGGAATTGGTTTAATGGAATCCTTTGGTGGTTTGCCAAATGTGAGGACGTAGGCTAGAGCCGAACCTTGTAAAAATCCCGATGTCACTCTCTTTCTTTCACTCTCTTTAATTTTCAATAAACATATAAACTGTGTGGATGATTTAATTTTCATATTCATATACACTACGTGGTTTGGAAATTAAATAAACTGAAGTTTAATTTGTTTTTGGGCTTGCGAAAACCAAAAGGGAGTACATTGGTTGATCAATACTTTGCGGAAACCATAAGGGAATACGTTAATTGGTTAACAGCCCAAAGCCTATTAACTAAAGGTTTGTTTGAATTCTAAATTTTGGAAAAAGTGTGGTTGTTATATTGATTATCAAATTGAAAGGCCAATTACATTCACCACAAGACTTGAATCAAATAACCATACACACAGAGCTGCGTACAACTAAATATCTTGAATTCTTGAAAAGCTGAGAATTGGTAAAAGAATTGCAAAGCATATATTGATTGGTTACTTATATTGTGGTTGATTGGTTTGAGTGGTTGATTGATTGTTTATTTGTGTTGTGGTTGTGGATTGAATAAAAAACTTAAGCTTTTGTTGTGTATTGAACAAATCAATAAAAGGTTAAGACTTCATTAAAAAAAATTAAAATAAATTTTAAAACCCAATTCACCCCCCCCCTCTCAGGACTACACCTTAGTTTTCACAAAGAACAATCTCTCTGCATAAAAGCATAAGTAAGGTTGCATATACTATGATTACTCTTCTCCTACTTTTCCAAAGTAGGAAGTCTTATGATCAGGGGACACCCTTTATATTTGGGAGTATCCGTCTCATACTTGGTCTACAATCTATAAAGAATAAGTTAGGCATTGGTATCCTCAACTTAAGTTGGTCAATGCAGAGTCAAGGGGAGATCGCCTAATTCTACCTCGTGGTAGGGGTTTAAGAAGCCTCTCCCAAGCATATTAATCAAGACTAACTCATAAACAAATGCACCCTTAAAATCTTGGCGAGTTTGATTGGGTGGGAAAACTCATTATAACTTGACCCAACTCAATCCAGATTCACCTAGATTTGAGTATGTGGAAATTTGAATAAAACATAATATTAAAATATTAAAATTTTATTAAATTTATTCTAAATTCAAATAAATTCAAATCTAAATCCCAACATCCATACTTACAAACATAAGGTGGTTCTTTTATCAATTTTAGGCTTATCTTAATTTTTAAAGTTTGTACAAAAATGTCAAAAATCATATTTTAATTGTTTTTAGATTGCTTATGGGTCCATTTAGTTACAATTTTTTTTTTCAGTTTTAGATTTTTAGAGAATTATAAAAAAAAAAAAAAAAAAAGCTTATCTTTTAGATTGAATGTTTGTGAATTTAAAATAATTTTTATATATAATATACACAAAATGAAATATAGTATTCAGATTCCATACTTCAACATACAAAGCAAGAGTTGGAATTTATTGTAATAATGAAAATATGACTTTTGAATTTTCAAAGTCGTAAAAAGAATGTGACATTTTTATAATTAAAAACATAAAAACAAATTCTGAGCAATCCAAGAAACATACCTTGAAGGTTGGATCCGGCGGTTGATCTCCTCGGCGAAGGCAACAGACCCGGAGCGTCGGTGGCAACGATGAATAGATGGAGAGATTGATAGAGAGAGACCAGAGAGATTGAGGGATGGAGAGACAGAGAGAGAGAAAGACTGAAGAGACAAAGAGAGAGGGAGAGATTGAGAGATGGAGAGACAGAGAGAGAGATAAGAGAGACGAAGAGAGAGGGAGGGATTGAGAGACGGAGAGACTGAGAGAGAGACTGGAGAGATGAAGATCGAGAGAGGGAGAGATTAAGAGATGGAAAGACAAAGAGAAAGACCGGAGAGACGAAGATCGAGAGAGCGAGATATTGAGAGATGGAGAGACAAAGAGAGAGACCGGAGAGACGAAGATCGAGAAAGGGGGAGATTGAGAGATGGAGGGAAATAAAAATCTTGGAGGGAAAGCAATCTGCAGATTGGGGAATGCGTGTGCGGTTTTTTAGTGTCAGTCTATTAGTGACGAATCTTAAATTCATCACTAATATTGTTTAATAAATTTTTATTTTTTTTAAATAAGGGAAGTATTAGCGACGGTTCTCAAATCTGTCACTAATAAGCGGCCAATAGTGACGAATACACAAATTCGTCACTAATAGTCTGAAACAAAATTTTTTTTATTTTTTTAAAATAAGGGAAGTATTAGTGACGGTTCTCAAATCCGTCACTAATAAGGGGCCAATAGTGACGAATTTGTATATTATTCACTACTATTTTGTAAAAAAAAAATGTATTTTTTAAAAAATAAGGGAAGTATTAGTGACGGTTCTCAAATTCATCACTAATAAGAGGTCAATAGTGACGAATATATAAAATCGTCACTAATAGTCTGAAACATTTTTTTTTTTTTTAAATAAGGGAAGTATTAGTGACGGTTCTCAAATTCGTCAATAATAAAGGGTCAATAGTGAAGAATATGTATATTTGTGACTAATACTCTGAAACAAAAAAAAAAATTATTATTTTTTAAATAAAGGAAGTATTAGTGACGGTTGCTAAATCCATCACTAATAATCGGCCAATAGTGACGAATATACAAATTCATCACTACTACTCTGTAACAAAATTATTATTATTTTTAAATGATGGTAGTGACAGTTTTTTAATCATCACTAATAAATATCTTTTAGTGACAGATTTAATTTGTCACTAATACCATAGAAATCATTGCTTATATTTTCTCAGGATAATTTTCGCGCAAAAAATATTTTCCGGCGATATTTTTTCAGTTTTTAGTGACGAATTTATTAGTGATTGATTCATTTCGTCACTAATAGTGTCATATTAGTAACAGTTACTAAAACCGTCACTAGTAGCCACTTTTAGTGACGAAATTGAATCTGTAATTCGTCACTAAAAACTAGTTTTTTGTAGTGTGTGTCTATTCAAGCGACCGAACCTCAAGTTAGCCACCCGAAACTGTCTAGTTGTTTTTATTTTTACCTCGATAATGTGGGATTAAATAGGGTTAAAATCCTTAAAACTCATTTAAAACTTTTTTAATAATTCCCGATGAGTCCCCAGCGGTCATAAAATTGGGCAAGTCTATATATAGGGCTCCATTTGCAAAGTTTAAGGGTGATTATCAAATAGGATCCAATTCCTATTTTGTTCATACTAATCCCATACACTCTCATACACCTATTTCTTTGATCATCCAAGCTTTGTGAGAGTGCCTTGAGTGTTTATACTCCACTTAATTTTGATTAATACTCTCATTTGTTTTGTTTGTTGATTAATTTTGATATTGAGAGTTAAGCATAAGTTTTCCCACTAATTTAATCTAATAAATCTTTTATGGGGAAAACTTTGAGGCTTGTGGGTTTTTGCATCAATATTGCAAGATAACTTAGCCTATAATTTTTGTGTGTGCAAAATCATTTTGACAAGCTAGGATTCAAACAACTCTTATGCCTAGTTAATTAAGAAAATATTTTTGAGGTTGTTTGAATAACCTTGCTAGCATCTTTAAAACCCTAGGTTGATATTGAGATATTCTATATTGTGTTTCAAAGAAAAACTAGTTTATACACTCTAGTGCTTGCTTGAGAATAATCATTACACTTGAGTGTTGATTGCAAACATTTACATCATTGAGCTTATAAATTCTATATTATTGATGTGCATTGATTGATTGTAATTGGTACATATCTGCTTGATTGAGAAGACAAATCATTGTACCTGGTTTGGTTTGTACTGTATTCGTTGTATTACAGGTGTGGGCCTAAAGAGTGAGACTAGTCTTGGTGAATAGTCCCAAATTGGCTTAGACCCGGTTAGGAAAGGTAGGTGCACCATCCTGGTAAGGTACAGTTGTAGGTTGAGGTCAGCCCCATTAATTGACCTGGTTGTAACCAGTGCCACTCCATTCATTAAGTGAGCATTAGTGGAATCCTTGTGTTGGTGAGCCAAGGCGAAGATGTAGGCAGTATTAGTTGAACCCTGATAATATATAGTGTGTGCATTTTATTTTTCCATAATTTATTTACTGCACGTGTATGTTATATTGTGAATGCAACACATGATTAAATTTCCGCACGTTTTATTTATTTGCGCATTTGGAACTGTATAGACAGACCTTAGGTTGTGGATATACTGTTGTTGAACTAGTTAAACCTAGGGGAGAAATTTTTAAAATTCCAATTCACCCCCCCCCCCCTCTTGGGAGTACACCAAAGCTAACATGTCTTGTGGCATATATGGCTAGGGCATATAGGCGAGCATGGTATGAAAGAACTTTCACAAAAGGAAGCTCTTGAAAGGTATCAAAACATGCAAGTTGAACTTCTGCAAGTTTTGTGTTCTCAAGAAGCAAAGTAGGGTGCGGTTCAAATCAATTATACATTAGACGGAAGGTATTTTTGATTACATGCATTCTAATGTTTGGGGGTTGGTGGGAGTAGCATCATAGGGAGAACATGTTTATTTTGTGAGTTTTGTTGACGATTACTTACAGAAGGTCTGGGTATACTTCATGTGGCATAAGTCAGATACGTTTGCCAAGTTTAAGTTGTGGAAAGCTGAAGTGGAAAACCAGACCAGGAGAAGAATTTAATGCCTCGGGTCAAATAATGGGACCGAGTATGCTAATTCTAGGTTCATGGAGTTTTGTACGCAGCAGGGCATTAGGAGACATTTCACTGTTCACCGGACACCTCAGCAAAATGGTATGGCTAAAAGGATGAACCAAACTCCAATTGAGAGAGCTCAATGTCTAAAGATTAATGCAAGGCTAGCGAAGAACTTCTTGGCAGAGATAGTTAGTATGACTTATTTCTTAGTAAACCAATCATCAAGGGCATCACTAGAGGGGAAAGTGACAGAGGAGGTATTGACGGGAAATGAGGTAGACCATTCTGAATTGAAGGTACTTGGTTGTCCAGCCTATATACATGTATCTAGTGAGGAGAGATCGAAGCTTGACGAAAAATCTAGATACTGCATATTTTTGTGGTATCAAAAGGGTGTGAAAGGGTTCAAACTATGGGATCCAATGGCATACAAGATGGTGATAAGTATAGATATAGCTTTCGATGAAAAAGCTACGGTGAAGCATACTCAAGAATTTGATGAAGAGAAACAAGAACCAGAAAACTGGAGCGGAGATTAGCATGTTGTGCAGGTGGAGTTTGAAACTTAGGGCAATGATCTTGGTCCCCCAGTTACAGGGAGTTCTAGCTCGAGAAACCAGCAAGTTGACAGTATTCCTATACGAAGATCCAAATGCATTATCAGACCACCACCTAGGTATGGATTTGAAGATCTAGTATCTTATGATTTCATTACTAGTTGCAATTATCCAACTACTTTTCAAGAGGCAGTGCACGACTAGGAGAAAAGTAGGTAAATGGATGCTATGATTGAGGAAATGGAATCGCTGCATAAGAATCAAACTTGAAATTTGGTGGAGCTTCCAAATGGGATGAGGCTGATAGGCTGCAAATGGGTATATAGGAAGAAGGAAGCAATTTCGGAAAAGGAATGAGAGAAATTCAAGGCACGGTTAGTGGCAAATGGGTACTCACAAAAGAAGAGAGTAGATTATGATGAGGTATTCTCACATGCGGTCCCACACACTTCCATCAGGGTAGCGTTGGGATTAGTAGCTCATTATGACCTACAATTGGAACAAATGGATGAGAAGACGACATTTCTCCATGGTCACTTGGAGGAGCAGATATATATGGTACAGCTAGAGGGATTCAATCAATCCGAGCAAGAGCACTTAGTTTGTAAACTGAAGAAGTCTTTGTATGGGCTAAAACAGTCTTCGAGGCAATGGTACAAATGGTTTGATTGTTATATGATCCAGATAGGCTACAGAATGTGCGAGTATATGATGAGTCCCTAAAATTCATGATTTTAGACCCTCATTTACCTTTTTTTATCCTTATTTTACTTTGTAAGTGCCCAAAGTTATTATTGTTCAAAGTTAAGTAAGGTTTGTTTGTCTTTTTAGGGAAAATAGGTTAAAACCATGGGATTAGGCATTACAAGAAGCTAGGGAGGATTTGGAGGACTCAAAGCTCAATTCAGATACTCAGCCAAGCTTCTGAAGCTTCAGATTATCAAAGGACAAAAAAATGATGCTCAACCAGGTGGTGCGACTAGCGACACACAGAGGCGACTTAGTCTTCCACCGCAGACTCCAAGGTTCACACTAAAATCAAAATGCTGCAAAGTTTGACCAAGTCCTCGACCAAGTGACTCTTCAAGGCAACCACGTCGAGATACTAAGATAGAACTAAGAGCATAATTACCGAGAGCCTCAATGAAGTGTTCGACCAAGAGACCTTAAGCGATGACTATGTCGAGTTCCTGAGATTTCTTGAAGATCGAGATCCTACAAGTCTCAACCATCATTCTAATGACCCCGTAACTATTACCATTTTTTATATATATATTCTCATATAATATTACCCTGATACCTATCACAATATCTACTATAACATCTCGAACCTCAAGTGGTATCGAGGATGCCTGTTCACAAAACATACCACCTATGCACCAGGAAAACATAAGAACACTTTAACCTTATTTACAATACTAGAGCTTCCATATTTCCCAAAATATTGAAACACAATGCCCTAGGGCATACCTAAAATACAACTCCCAACTCAAAAAACTTATCCTGTAGCTAGGGTAGTACTAAAATCCCCTCTATCTCGGAGCTTGCTCCGCACGTCTATTTGGATCACCTAAAATGTTTGGAATTCTGGGGTGAGACACCTTTCAGTAAGATGGAATAAATTACAGCTAGTGTGTGGCAATGAGTTTTACTTAAATAACATAATTATTAAATCAATTATATCTGTGATAACAATTCAGTGTAAAACATATCATAACTCACACCTATGCTGTAATATCCTCAAAATTCAAATCATTTTTTTTGTAACCATACCTATGCAGCAGAAACATTAGTCATACAACCATATATACTATACAATACCAGAATGCAGTATGTCCAGAACATAGATACATAATACATCTCTTTCCAGTACCATCTACCCCAAAATACAACACCTTGTACAAACTTACCCTATCAACAGGGCTATCAAGAAATCACTCTATCTGCGAGCCTGATCTGCTCGCCTAGCTGGCTCACCTGAAAAGTGTTAAAGTAATAGGGTGAGACGACGCTCAGTAAGTGGAAATATGCTATTACTAGTGTGTGGCAACGGAGTTGTATAACTATAATAATATTTGAAACTATATGATATAGCAACTCTGTAAAACACGTATATCACATATATAGTAGCTTAAAATATTCGTATCATCTGAACTTTCTATCATTCATACTACTAATATCATACTATATATAACAAAAACTGTACACTGCATATATATACATATACATAACTGTGCTCTTTCCCTGGGACTCTGTATGTCATCATTTCACTCCTCATGACAAGGTTATGCGGCCCGTAGGCGGGACTTAACCTGGTCGGCCCTCCAGGTAAGTCACTATACTCTACACTATCTCAGTCCGGCCAAACTGCATACTCTCCTAGGTGCAGGACTAGCTGCTACCCCGTCAAACCGGCCCCCTCAACCCAGCGAACTGGGGAGCTGCATACTCTCCGAGCACGGTTGACGGTACCTACACACTATCTGAGATATGTGGTTGCACTCTATATGTATTAGCAACGATTCTGTGCTTTGTATTTTGTATCTGTCTGTAATCTTTCAATAATCTTTCCATAGGAATATGATACTATATATATATATACAATACTCTTTATACTGTTTTCATTATGTTTCCAAAATAACCATAACACTGTTATTCTGTGCTGTAAATACTGTAATATATGTAGCATCTTGATGTTAGAACTGTATACTTTGTCTGTACTTTCTTTCTGTATAATCTGAGTGTTATGGCATTTAGGAAAACATAACATTCTGTAAATACCATAAATACTTATCTAAATAAATATTTGTGTGTGTATATATATATTCATCTGTGAAACTATGTATATAAAACTGTATATATATATATATATATATATATATATATAATTTTTGCTGTGAATAATAATATGGTAAAAACATATAATTTATGCTGAAAACATATTAGAACTGCCTAGCATAGCATATTTCCCTTACTTAGTTTCTGAAAAGCCCTCACTGAACTCTGGCCTTACACCAACAGGGTTCCCCAATCAACACCCTAAAAATGACATCTCTCAGAACAAAACATCAGTATTTTCTTATATACAACATTTCCTATAACTAAAAGGAAAGAAGATTCTGAATAAAACACCTTACCCTGAATTTGAGGCGAATTTCAAACCTCTTCTACTGACGATCCACTGTGGCAGACTTGCAGAGAACTTTGCCAGGAGCGTCGTGGTGGCTTCAGATCGTCGATCCGGTGTGAAACGGGGTCGGGATCGAAGAAAGAAAGGGTGGAAGACGTTTTAGAGAGAGAGAGAGAGAGAGAGAGGTAATTTTCGTTGAAAATCTATCAAAAAATTTGGGTTTTCACTATTTATAGAACCGGATTTGTTGACGAGACACGTCATCTCATCGATAAGTCCTTACGTAATTTCATCGACGAACCCTACCCCCTTGTCGACAAAATTCAGACTGCCCAAAAACCCCTCTCGGTATCTTCTAGTTGACGAGGCTTACTTATGCACTCATCAACAAACTCCCTATGTTCGTCGACGAGGCCCTGTGTAAAAATCTTCCAAGTTATTACGTTCAAAGTGCAATGTCGTTGACGAACGCTTACGAAGCCAACTGTCTCCTTCTGTTTCTATTTCCATTTCCCTCCCTCTTTATTATTTAAATATCATTATTCTTCGGGTCGTTACATTCTCCCCTCCTTATAAAATTTCGTCCTCGAAATTTACTATTCATATAACTCATCATTCTTTAAAGGTAAAATGGTCTACTTATTTTATTACCTACCCTCACTTATGGTGGAGGAATACCGTGGTTACATACTTTGTTTTGGGAGATTACACAAATAAACTAAAATACTATCTACTAACTAATTCAATACATGTACTTGCAAAAGAAACTTTATCTAACTACTTATACTTTACCTGTTACCACTAACTCTCTTGGAACAACTGCGGGTATCTCTGTTTGATTTGCTCCTCGAGCTCCCAAGAAGCTTCCTCTATAGCGTGATTCTTCCACAAAACGTTCACTAACTGAATTTCTTTTGTGCGCAGTACTTGTGTCTTTTTATCTAAGATTTGTACTGGCATCTCTTCAAAAGCCAGTGAATCCTTGAGTTCTATCTCTGCATAGCTGATTATGTGGGATGGGTCTGGGATGTATTTCCTTAACATAGAAACATGAAACACGTCATGAATTCGAGCCAAAGCTGATGGCAAAGTTAGCTTATAGGCAACTGACCCTATTCTCTCGAGTATCTCAAAAGGGCCAATATACCTAGGACTCAACTTGCCCTTCTTTCTAAACCTCATAACTCCTTTAAAAGGAGCTATCTTCAAAAATACTCAATCTCCCACATCAAACTCTAATTCTCAGCTGCGAGTGTCTGCGTAGCTTTTCTATTGACTCTGCGCGGTACTAATTCTTTTTTTAATTAGTCGAACCTTGTCACAAGCCTGTTGTACTATCTCTAGAACCAAAACTCACCTTTCTCCTACCTCATCCCAAAAGAGAGGAGAGTGACATCTCCTACCATACAGTGTCTCGTACGGAGTCATGCCGATACTAGCCTGGTAGCTGTTGTTATAAACAAATTCAACTAGCGATAGAAACTGAGTCCAACTACCCCCGAAATCCAGCACGCACGCACGAAGCATATCTTCTGGAAAGACGTCTGGAAACTCCCTTACTACTAGTATGTCAGCTTGCTTCAATTCTTCTTTTGGCAAATCTTTTATGTATGCAACATACCCCTAGCAACCATCCTGCAACAACCTCCTTACCTGAATAGTTGACACCAACTGTGGCGTGGCACGTACACGTGAACCCACAAATCTAAATTCTTGCTCGCTCGGGGGTCTGAAAATCACTACCTTCTGGTGGCAATCTATGCTAATTTGATAAGTAGCTAGCCAGTCCATGCCCAATATCACATCAAACCCCTACATATCTAGGACCACAAGATTGGCTAATAGCACCCTCTCCTGAATACTTATTGGAAAATTCCACAACACCTTCCTGCATTTTACCACTAATCCCATCGGTGTGCCCACAGATAATTCTACATTTAATACCTGGGTTTCTACCCTAGTCATTCTGACATATCCCGCGAATATAAAAGAGTGGGTGGCGCCTGTATAAAAAAAAAAACAACAATTTTATATGGTAAAGTAGTAAGGGTACCTCTGACCACGTCTCCAGCCGTCTCGGCGTCTCCCAGTGTCAACCCATAAACCCTCGCTAGCGCAGTGTTCCTCTGCTGACCACCGTGGGGTGCCTGATATCCACCTCAAAATGGTCTAGGAGCCTGAGCATAATTCGACCACATCTGACACAATCGAGCCATATGACCGGGCCTCCCACAGCGATAGCAAACATTCTCCCCCAGTCAGCACTCACTAGGATGTCTCCGTCCGCATCTTGGAAAAATGGCGGGAAGTTGTCCGCCCTAAAATCCACCATGCTCTATCATCTGTCTCTGGCCTCCGCCCGATCTTCCTCCTTTCTAAGGGCCTCGACTGGGACCCGCCTGAAAACTCAAGAGCGCAGTCCTCTTCCTCTGACTCTGTGTCTCAGTCTCCTAAGTAAACTCTCCTCTGCTATACTAGCCCTGTCAACCAAATCTGCAAAATCCTGGATCCTCAGTGTTGCCACCTGCCTATAAATAACTCATTTCAAGTTTCTCTCGAACATTCTAGCCTTCTTCACTTCATCGGGAACAATATAGGGGCAGAAACGCGAGAGCTCAATAAATCTCGCAGCATACTACTGGACAATCAATGACTCCTGGGACAGACTCAGAAACTACTGTACCCGAGCCTCTCTGACTCAGGCAAGATAGCACCTATCGAAGAACACCTCCCCGAATTGAGCCCAGGTCATCGGCACGTGTATAGCCCTCTGCTCCTCCAATAGTCTAGTAGCTGCCCACCATCTCTCGGCCTGCCCTACTAGCCTATATGTAGCATATAAGACTTTCTGCTCGTCCGTGCAATGAAGTATGTCAGAATCTTCTCTACCTCCTGCACCGAGTTCTAAGTAACTACAGGGTCAGTCACTCCAGAAAAAGCTGGCGGATTCATCTTCATAAATTTCTCTATGGTAGATCCCTGAATTTGGGATGGACCTCCCTGCTCTCTAGAGCTCCACGCTATCTCAATCATAACCTGTTGAGCCACACTACGTAGCACAACATCTGAATCTCCACCTCCTACGCCAGAAGGACCTACTCTGTCGTCCCCACTAGCATGAGCGCTACTACCTCCTAGGTCCATCCTATAAATATTTAAAACACTGTTTCAGAATCCTATTTCTCATACATACCTAACTTATTCAACTAAAACTTCAAATCCTTCATTAACCATCCCTCCTGATCCTAATCCCAAAATCCAGTCCTACAACCCAAACACACGACTCGTCGATTATTTGCTATGGCTTTCCTAAAATCGTCACCCCAGGGAAAATATAAAAATCATCATGAAATCCTGTATCCAGATCACAGAAAAAAACCTCAAATATTTTTCCTATATTCTGATATTGTTTTTCCGCTGCACTCTAAAGTCTGCAGAACCTAACAACCTAAGCTCTGATACCAAAATGTAACATCCTCAAAATTTAAATCATTTTTTTTTAACCATACCTATGCAGTAGAAATATAAGTCATACAACTATATATACTATACAATACCAGAATGCAGTATGTCCAGAACATGGATACATAATACATCTCTTTCCAGTACCATCTACCCCAAAATATAACACCCTGTACAAACTTACCCTATCAACAGGGCTATCAAGAAATCACTCTATCTGTGAGCCTGATCTGCTCGCCTAGCTGGCTCACATGAAAAGTGTTAAAGTAATAGGGTGAGACGACGCTCAGTAAGTGGAAATATGCTATTACTAGTGTGTGGCAACGGAGTTGTATAACTATAATAATATTTGAAACTATATGATATAGCAACTCTGTAAAACACGTATATCACATATATAGTTGCATAAAATATTCGTATCATCTGAACTTTCTATCATTCATACTACTAATATTAGACTATATATAACAAAAACTGTAAAACTGCTTACATATACATATACATATACATAACTGTGCTCTTTCCCTGTGACTTTGTATGTCATGATTTGACCCCTCATGACAGGATTGTGTGGCCCGTAGGCGGGACTTAACCTTGTCGGCCCTCCAGGAAAGTCACTATACTCTACACTACCTCAGCTCGGCCAAACTGCATACTCTCTTAGGTGCGAGACTAACTGCTACCTCGTCAAACTGGCCCCCTAAACCTTGCAAAATGGGGAGCTACATACTCTCTGAGCACGATTGGCAGTACCCACACACTATCTGAGATATGTGGTTGCACTCTATCTGTATGAGCAACGGTATCGTGCTCTGTATTCTATATCTGTCTGTAATATTTCTATAATCTTTCCACAGGGATCTGATACTATATATATATATATATATATACTATACTCTTTATACTGTTTTCATTATGTTTCCAAAATAACCATAACACTGTTATTCTATACTGTAATATCTGTAGCATCTTGATGCTAGAACTGTATACTCTGTCTATACTTTCTTTCTGTATAATCTATTTGTACTTTTTATCCGTATAATCTGTCTGTACTTTCTTTTTGTATAATCTGAGTGTTATGGCATTTAGGAAAACATAACATTTTGTAAATACCATAAATACTTATCTGAATAAATATTTGTGTGTATATATCTAGATATATCTGCATAACTTGATATACTAAAAAACTATATAAAATTCCATATCAATTAATATCTACTCAGGTCACACATACTTTAAAAACTCATATTCTGTATAATAACTGGTATACATGCATATATATATATATATATATATATATAATTTCTGCTGTGAATAATAATCTGGTAAAAACATATAATTTATGCTGAAAACGTATTAGAACTGTCTAACATAGCATATTTCCCTTACTTAGTTTCTGAAAAGTCCTTACTGAACTCTGGCCCTACACCCATAGGGTTCTCCACTCAACACCCTGAAAACGACATCCCCCAAAACAAAATATCAGTATTTTCTTGCATACAACATTTCCTATAACTGCAAAGCAAGCAGATTCTGAATAAAATACCTTCCCTGAATTTGGGGTGAATTTCAAACCTCTTCCATTGATGATCCGCTCCGGCAGACTTGCATAGAACTTTGCTAGGAGCGTCGTGGTGGCTTCAGATCGTCGATCCGGCATGAATGGGGCCGGGATAGAAGAGAGAAGGGTTGGAAGATGTTTTAGAGAGAGAGAGAGAGAGAGGTCATTTGCGTCGAAAATCTGTCAAAAAATCTGAGTTTTCACTATTTATAGAACCGTATTCGTCGATGAGACACGTCATATCGTCGACGAGTCCTTAAGTAATTTCGTAGATGAACCCTACCTTCTTGTCGACGAAATTCAGACTGCCCAAAAACCCCTCTTGGTATCTTCTCATCGACGAGGTGTGGCTTCATCGACGAGGCTTCCCTAGATGGATAACTTTATGCATGAATTAACCCCGCATGCTCGGGATGTACGACTCGTGGGCGAGACTTAACTCTGGCCGGCCTACCAGGTTAAGTCAAACTATAACCTCTGTAGTACGATTGGACTCCTCAACCTGGACTTAACTACCAGGGAGCCTTCGTCTCTCCTCTAGGCACAATCAACTAAATAATCCACACTCTATCTGAGATGCATGGTTGCATTATCTATGCTGTATAGTTACGGTACCGTGCTCTGTGATCTGCTCTGGTCCATCAGGGTTTTAATACTATATAATAATATGTTTGTATATTACTGTTTTACCATGATTATGTAGAAACTGAAATAACCATGAATCTATATAATAACTATAATACCATGATTCTATAATAACTGTAAATCATAACTTTGAAATAATTGTATATCATGGTTCTTTAAAAAGTTGTATATAATCATGGTTCTGTAATAAGCTGTAAATAATCATGGTCATGTAAAAGTTGTGTATAATCATGATTCTGTAAAAGTTGTATGAAACTCTATACTAAATCTCTGTACTATATCTGATATTTCTCACGCCACACAATTTTAAATGAAATTCTTATACTATAATCTATATAGGAAAAACTATATTTTCCTGTTGCTATATAAAAATAATATATATCATTTGTAAAACTTTGTTGTAACCTAAATTCCTGATTTTTCACAAGCATATAATAGATGTAAAATTCAAATTCCATATACACATGTTATACTTTAATTGATAAAATTTTTGAAATTAACTAGCTTAATTTATACCTGATTATCAAAAGCTCTGCTAAAATTCTATAACCATGCCCATAGCGTTCAGAACTCAAAAACCCTGAAATTATGTATTTCCCTAGAATAATATCACATTCGCATTTTTCCTGTGCCTGCGGCATTTGCACCAAAATCCTAAAATTTACATTTTTCCCAACTCAATCAACTTTAACCCCATAATTGTAATCGTTTAAATATCTCAAAACCCATATTCTTCATTCAATAAATCAAATACCAACATTTAACATCCTTACCTCCACTTTGGAGTGGTGTATGGGATTCTCAAAACATAATTCTACTTTAGTCAAATTGACGAGGATCGCCACTAGCCTAAAATACGGAGTATAATCGTCGATGGAGTGAGTTTAAAGTGAGAAAACGAGGAGAGAGAGAGAGAGAGAGAGAGAGAGAGAGAGAGAGAGAGAGAGAGGGAGAGAGAGAGAGAACCGTTGACTATTTTATTAGGCTCCCAGAAAACCATTGACGGTTCTGTCTTTAACTTTACCAGTTTCATAGCATACCCTTTTACCTGGCTGCGGTAACTATATAACCATCGGTAGTTTTTTTAGTACTTTAGAAATTTGTCGCCGATTTTCTCCTCACCAACCCATTTTCCTCTTTTCTTATATTTATCTAATCATTTCTATTTTCCCAGTCTCTACATTCTCCCCTCCTTATAAAAATTTTGTCCTCGAAATTTGCTCTCTCACACATTTCCATCTTAAAAGAAAAACACTGCAGTTTTATTAATTACCCTCACTTATGACAGAGGAATACCGTAGTTACAAGAAAGAGTTATGGGAGATTACTCTCAATTAAATAAAATAAAAATTTCCCGAAACCATTTATAACCTAAAACCAAAAATACTAACTATTCTACCTTACACTATACAAATCAACAATACATACACTGTTATTTATTCTACTCTTAATATCCCATCTCTGATCTTCACTAAATATGTAATGACCTGAAGAATAATGGGAATAATGGTATTTTCAATAATAAAGAAAAGGGTAAAATGGAAATCGAACAGAAGGAGGCAGCACGTGGTAGTATAGGCTCATCGACGAAGGTGTGCTTCATCAATGAGAAGATACCGAGAGGTTGTTTTGGGTGACTCTGAATTTTGTCGATGAAGGGGGGAGCTCATCGACGAATTTTCTCTTGACCTCGTCGATGAGGTGACGTGGCTCGTCGACGAAACCCCTAATATAAATAGCCTAAAACTTAGTTTAAACGCAGAAAATTCATAAATTCTCACACACTCTCTCTCTCTCTCCTTTACGTCCCTCCTACCTTCTCTCTACAATCTTGGGTTGGATTTACGCTGGTTCGACGATCTGAAGCCACCACGGTGCTCCTGGAGAAGTTCTCTACATATCTGCCAGAGCGGATCGTTGGTGGGTTGGAGTTGAAATTCGTCTCTGGTTTCAGGTAAGGCTTTTTAAGCAAAATTTGGTCTTACCGTTGTTATAAGAAAGGTTATTCACAGAGAAATACTGAAGTCTAGTTCTGTGAGTTGTTGGTTTCAAGGTATTGATCGGGGAACCCTGCGGGTGCAAGACAAGTAGATTTTTAGGGGGGTTTCTTTTCAGTGTCAAGTAAGGGAATAAACTAAAGCAGTTATTTTTCCATGCAAATTAGTATTATTTATCAACAAATTAATTTTCAGAAGCATGTTTTATATTTGAATATTATTGAGAAAATGTATTTTGGGAAAATATTGATGTTATACAGGAAATGTAATTTTAGAATGAAATGTATGATTTTACTCAGCATTGTGTGGTATGAATATTATTTTTACATGATATGTATTATATTATGAAAATTTTACAAATAAGCATGTTTTTAGGAATTTTGAAATAATGCAGTATATGATGATTTTGAAGTACATGATAAATGACCTATTTACTCAGAATGATATGTATACTATTTGTGGCGCAAGGTCGTGTATGTTATATGTTTCCAGTGCAAGACCGTGTTTATTTAATGTTCAATGCGAGGCCGTATTTACGAAATGTTCGGCACAAGGTCATATTTATGAAAGTATAGAAATGCTGTCAATCCATTTATGTTAAATGTTATATTATCATATACTATATGTTATCAGAACCCGGATGTTAGTTTAGTTCAGTTCAGGAGCACGGTACCGTAACTATATAGATCAGACATCTATGTTCAGATTTGTGCTAACCGCCCCACGAGGGGGTGGAAGATGGATAGTCAATGTGGCTTTTAGTGTAGAGTTGTAGTCGTCCACCTGACAGTCCGGACCAGGGTGTGGTGGGCCCATCGTACTTATAGACATTTTTGACTCGGCAGTGGTCGACCAACCATTTTCAGGTCCCACCTTCAGGCTGCACAATCCGTCATAGGGGGTAATACATGACACCAGCTAGCTATTCATCCTGGGTATGTTTTTAGTATTATTAGCTATACTAGACATTTTATGAACTATATGATTTATTAGAAAATACAAAAGTATGTGATTATTCAATGTGTTATGATGAATTTTTTAGGTATATGAAATGTACTGTATATGTATAATTGCATTAAATGTTCATGTTGTCACACAATTGTATTTTGTTTATTTTCCCTTACTGAGAAGTGTCTCACCCCCGAACATTAAATGATTTTCAGGAAACCCAGAAGAACCGGCAGATTGACGCCACCATTGAGATAGTGTAGTTCTACCCTTCTAGGAGGGTAAGTTTTTTATCTAGGAGCAATAGTTTGGTGGTAGGTTCCTAGATATGAATATATATGTGGGAATGTAGTTAACTCTGGTATCTATATTTTATGGTTATGAAAATGTGATTTATTCTTACTGCTGCTTAGGTTTCCACTATGAATGTCAGGTCTATCCCCGGTTGCCCAAGGGTTCGGGTTGACTATTTTATTTATTATATTTTATTATATGTTAAGTTAATCAGGTCGTTACAAAATACATGTGGATATTACTCGCACTTCTGTTCCTCTAGTTCCCATGAAGCCTCCTAAACTGCATGGTTCCTGTTCCTTTTTATCAAAATCTGTTTAGGCACTTCTTCATAAGATAATGCATCACTAAGCTCTAGTGCTTCATATCTAATCACATGGGAGGGATCCGAGACGTATTTCCCCAACTTGGATACATTGAATATGTCATGAATTCATGATAGAACTGGCAGTAAGGCTAACCTGTAGGCAACCAAACCCACTCTTTCAAGTATCTTGAATGGTCCAATGTACCTAGGACTCATCTTACCCTTCCACTTGAACCTCATCACCCCTTTTATAGGTGCAATTTTCAAAAATACATGATCTCCTACACCAAATTCTAACTCTCTTTGGTGAGTATCTACATAACTTTTCTATTGACCCGGAGCTATTCGGATTCTATCTCTAATGAGTTTGATCTTCTCTAAAGTTTGCTGAACCATCTCTGGCCTAAAAACTTGTCTCTCACCAGTTTCATCCCAATATAACGGGGATCAGAATCTCCAACTATATAACGCCTCATATGGTGTCATCCCAGTGGTAGCTTGGTAACTGTTATTATAAGCAAATTCGACTAGTGGCATGTACTAGATCCACCTACCACCAAAATCTAATACACAGGCTCATAACATATCTTCCATTATTTGAATCTTCCTCTTCATCTGTCCATCGGTCTGAGGATGAAAGGCTATACTGAATATCAGTTGTGAACCCATGGTTTTTTGCAAACTTTTCCAAAACTATGATGCGAACCATGGGTCTTGGTCAGAGATGATGGACACAGGCACTCCATGTAGTCTCACTATCTCCTATATACTCATGGAGTAGCCAACTCTAATAGGAATAAGGTGGGCAGTCTTTGTTAACTAATCTACGACCAGCCAGATAGCATCGTGACCATGAAGTGCTGGCAGCAATCCTGTAACAAAATCCATAAAAATATGTTTCCACTTCCACTCAGGAATGTGGAGTGGTTGTAATTTTCCCACCGGTCTCTGGTGCTCAGCTTTTACCTATTGGCACATCAAACACCGCTTTATGTACTCAGCTATCACCTTCTTCATATTACTCCACCAAAAGGATTCTCGAAGACCCCTATACATTTTAGTGCTTTTTGGGTGCACTGTTTACAAGGATTGATGCGCCTCTTCCAAGATGGTTCTTTTAATTTCAGCATCTACAGGTACGCACAGTCTGGTACCAAATCTCAAAGCATAATCATCTGAAATAGTAAAATCAACTTCTTGTCCACTCTGTACTTTATCTTTGATCTTTACTAATTTTGTATCTTACATCTGAGCGATCTTAATTTTTTCCAACAAAGTCGGCTGAAGTACCAAACTAGCAATAATTTCCTGGTGATCTCCTTCTACTAGCTCTATCCCAAGCCTTTCCAAATCCATTCCAATATGTTGCTGCATCACCACTGCTAACATAGAGGCATTCCCTAATTTCCATCTCAAGGCATCAACTACCACATTTTCTTTCCCTAGGTGGTAACTGATGGTATAGTCATAATCTTTAATTAACTCCAACCATCTCCTCTGCCTCATATTCAACTCTTTCTATGTCAAGAAATATTTCAAACTTTTATGATCTGTAAAGATCTCACATTTCCCACCATACAGATAATGCCTTCAGATCTTTAAGGCGTACACCACTGCAGCCAACTCTAAATCATGTGTCGGGTAGTTTTTTTCATATTCCTTGAGTTGCTAGGAAGCATATGTCACAACTTTTCCTTGTTGCATCAATACATACCCAAGTCCTCTCATAGACACGTCACTGTATATCACATAATCTCCATCCCCTGATGGGATGGTCAAAATTGGTGCGGTAACGAGTTGCTGCTTCAACTCCTGAAAGCTCTACTCATATTTGTCGGTCCACTCAAATTTCACACTTTTCCTCGTGAGCTGTGTTTACTACTTTCCATTTACTTGCTGTGTGTTTGATGAAAGATTGCAGATAAGGATAAGCACTGCTACATATCAATCAGAGGGAAATAATCGGCTACGGAACTGCGGAGGTGTTCATTATTGTTGAGATAGGGTATACTCCAGTTCTTAACCATACGCCGGACAGTTGGCGCACCCTTGCTACCTTGTGTCCTCGATCGCCCCTCTCCTGCTTTGGCCCGCTCGGGTTAGTACTTCTATGGAAGTCTAGATGAGCGTAATTAGAAGCATGGCTTCCAGCGTCTAATTCGAACCATAGTATTGTTTTGTAGGAGTAGGGTAACTCAGAAATTTACTTACTTTCCAGTAGTTTAGATTTATTTGCTTTCACTTACACGTTTTTCAGTAGTTGTTAGATAATAACCATTGCAAAATACCATCTTTCACTTCTTTTCATAACAAGGCTTTAGTAACTAAATTGGAAGTGATATAATTTATGCGCTTCAAGTCTCTGTGGATTGATACCCGACTTACCCACTTTCTACTAAACTTGGGATAGTTAGGTTTTATAAATATTATTTTTGGTAGTTAAGGACCCAAGTCTTGGCGAGTCTACCACTCAGCAAGGAATCAGTCGACTGGGTCATCACCAGTCAGTCGCCTAGGTCCTCTCGGGTTGTCTCAAAATCAGTTTATTTATTTTTCTGTCACCTAGATTAAATTTGTCAGTCGCCTGGATTCATTAAAACATTGAAAATTTCAAACTCAGTAAGGAGTCAGTTGACTGGTTCAAATTTTTTAGTCGTCTGGAAAGACCAAAAATGTGATTTTTCATTTTGTTTCAATTTCTTTTTGCTCTTTTGCTTTCCCAAAATAATTTAACACTTTTGAAAAATACTTTTCAGGGTTTTTCAAAACATGGTCTCTAAGTCAATGAGTTTCCTAATGAGCTTCAAATTCAATCAATTTATCATTTGAATGAAGTACTTACATAGAGACTCTCTTAAGACTTAATTCTATTCTAAACTTGGAGTCTTCATGCTTGTTATTTGTGTAGTCCATCTTGCCTCTAAACTTGAATTCTCTAAACTTTCATCAAGATGTCTTTGGAATATATTTTAATAGTATAAGCTTTATGAGATCTTCTTTCTTTGAAGTATAAGTTTTCAATAATCCTTATGTGCACTTGACCTTGTATTCACATACTTGAGTCCTGAAATATCATCACTTAACCAAATATGTTAAGTTCCTATGATTTGTTATTATCAAAACAAGATTTTAAGCCTTGTAAGACCAACATCTCTAGTTGAGCATTTGGTCAAGGCTCTCATTAATTCTATCTTCAATCAACTTCAGCCTCTAGACCTAGTCACCCCAGAAAGTCACTTTGTCAAAGACTTGGACAAACCTTGCAGTTGTTCTCTTTCCGGCTTGAACCTTGGAGGCTGCATTTATTGCCTTGGTCATCCCTGTTGGTAGCTAGTTGCTCCACATGGTCGAGCAAGATTTTTCTTCTTTAAATGCACTAAAGCTCTAGGGATTTGGCTAAACATCTTATTTGAGCTTTGACTGTCCCAAATATTCCCTTGCTTTCTCATATTGCCTAACTTCGTGATCTTTAACCTATTTTCCTTGAAACATGAACAAACCTTACGTAACTCTGAAATATGATAACAATGGGTTGCATACACAATAAATGAGGATAAAAAAAAGGTATATGAGGGTCTAAAATCATGCATTTTAGGAACTCATCACAACCCCCAAGTTAGACTTTACTAGTCTTTGAGCAATTCAGATTTAATATTAGCATGTAAATTCAGGTATAGATAAGCCACTTCACCAGGCATGTGTAAGGTATATGATTTGTCTCACTCAAAGTGCCCTTGGACACCTACAAAACGGTACTATTGACTCGGCCTCAGTGGTTTATTCCCTCAAAATCACTCAAGAAAATGGGTTCACTCTCATATGTGAGGAAGAGTGTCATGATCAAACGTCCCGCATATTTGAAGAATTAACACTAAGAATATGGAGTGGACTAGTCTTATAGTAAAGGAACCCAGCCTATAATGAGGTGTCGAGTCCTTCACCCTACCGTCTTCTCACTTACTCGCCACATTCCATCAAGAGCACCCTAGATTGACTTATTCATAAACTAAGCGTGAATGCAGCAAGTGAATTGGTCAGCTAAAGACCCTTCATGTGGAATTATGGTGTCGTGTCCTTGGCTCGACCCTTTCTTTTTTTTTTTTTCATTTTCTTTCTTTTCATGGTCAACTAAGACAATCATTACATTCTTATATTGTCTCCATATCTCCAATGGGCATGTAGCTCGAACAAGAGTCTATGGAATAAATCTTGTTAATTCAGGTGTAATCCCAAGAAGGGGGGTGAATTGGGTCTTTTAAAAATCTTTAACTTTATTTTACCACTTAATCTCTATTTCAATATTTAAAAAATTAATTGCAGGAGCTTGAAATTAATTCAAATTATTATCTCAATAAATTCTATTTTACCTAATTAATTATCAAGTGCATATAATATAAATCAACATGCAACCATATAAAAGTTGACAATGAAATGCAAGGGAATTAAAAAGATAAGGGAAGAGAAAAGGCAAACACGATTTTATGAGGTTCAGCCAACCCAGCCTACGTCCTCACCTTGAGCAACCCACTAAAGGATTCCACTAAATCCCTGCTCCTTTAATCGGGATGGAGCTTCCTTTACAATTTGTTACTTACAAGAGGCACAGCTTCCTCCTCACCCCGTTCACAACCCGAACCGTGATTACAATATAAAATTTTAAATCTGCAAAAACTCAATATTGCTTCTAACAAAGCTAGTGAGTACAATGGAAAACATAACACGTATTTATATGATAAAACTTGAAGCTCAGTATGTATCTAACAATGATATCGTTATATGATTGATATGCTTTACAAATCAAACCTTTAAATCAATATCTCCCAAATATGATTTTATAAATAAATGCTTTGGAGAAACAATAAGGTTCAATTTCAGAATGCTTTAAGCAAGATTAGAAAACAAGATCCTTTCAAAAATAATCTTTGATAATGCAAAGATCTATATTCTTGCTATCAATAATCTATAACGTTGGATCTTTGAATAAATAAACAGCTTTGAATATAGCAAAGATTTAAACACTGTGTTTGAAAAAAATATCCCTCAATAATATGTATTTAAAGGTTCTTAGGATTTGCAATCAAATACTTCTTATACTAATCAAATAGCAACCCTTTGAATGAAGATATATTTAAAACTTTGAAAATATATTTAAAACTTTCTTCAAGATTTTAGTTTAAAACAAAAGCTTTTCTTAAGTAGTGATCTTCCACAATATATATATATATATATATATATATAAATATATAGATAATAACTCAAGATCAACTTCTCAAAATGAATATTCAATGACAAGTTTGTGAGATGAAAAACTCTTTGAGAACAAGCAAACACTTAGTTTGATCACCAAACCTCAATACCAAAGTTGTTTGCACAATAGTTGTTCGAACAACTTTTGAAAATCAACATAGCCCAAGCTTTAATATGTTGTAAACACTTTGAAATCGCAGACAAGAGCTTAGCAATAAGTTCAACAATGTCCAAACATGTGCATACATTCAAGGCTCCCAATTCTATTACAAAAATTAAGGCACTAGGGTTTAGAGGTTGATTATATAGGTAATCTCGGCCTTAGGGTAAGTCCTGACCATTGGATCAATTTGATCAAGTGTATAACCCACGTGTTCTCTCACTAAAGATCAGATTTTTAAACTTCCCACAAGTTTATACGACTGAAGATTCGGGTTCAGACATCTTGTTAGAAAAGGTGTATTCCCAAGAGGGGGGGTGAATTGGGATTTTAAACTTTCTTCCTAGGTTCAACTAATCCTTTAATCAGTATTACACAAGCCTAGGGTCTTTCTATGCAATTCCAAATGCGTAGAAAAAAATGATGTGGAAATTAAGTCAAACGCATCATTCACACCATAACATACATGTGCGTTAAATATAAAGTACAAAAATATAAACAAGGCACATAATACGTTATCGGGGTTCAGCCAACTGTGCCTACGTCCCTGCCTCTAGCTCGCAAGCCAGAGGATTCCACTAATAGCTCACTTAAGGGTGGAGCGGCACCGTTTACAATCAGGTCAAATTAACACAGGGCTGACCTCAACCTACACACCTTAACAGGACGACGCACCTAGCTTTCCTAACTGGGTCTAAGCCAATTCGAAACTATTCCAGGGCTAGTCTCCCTCTTCAGGCCCATGCCTGGAATATACAACAAATGTGTATATAATCAAATGGTATAGTGATTGTGCTTTCGTGTAAAGAAGATATGTACCCAAATGCGCGCAATAACATACACCACAATATGATTCAATATGTAAGCTCAATGTGGTCTAGATGGTTCAACTCTCAAAGTATTTTCTATCAGTGTAATGCGTACGTGAGAGTGTCAAACAAACAATCTTTGTATCACAAGATATGTTCAATATAATAGTTCACACAAAGATACTAGCTAGACAATATGTATATTTCAATGAGCAGGTTTCCTCAATCATATGATGCTCCAGTAATATATATATTTGGTTTGCAAAAGATATTCAATCTTTGTATTCAGCAAAGGATATGTGAGTTGATGAATATTGCAACAAAGATCACTATCACAAACACAAATATCTTTTCACAAATATATCAATATAAATCACACAAGATATATGAGTATGTTTTGAAAATGATTTTGCAACCCAAAGACAAATACAAGCTTCCTAAGAAATTGCAACACAAATGCAATACTCAGAAGCTTAAGCAAGTCTTCTTAGGATAGGCTTATTAGCAAAAGCCCCCTAAGAATCCTTAGGTTTGGCTCTCACGAAAATCGTGTCAAACAAATACAACCAAGAGAGAAAACCTTCCCAAACACACACTCAATCCACTTACAAGTGATGTACGCACTATTAAATGATAAGCATGAATGAATGGGACTAAAAAATGAGTAGTATAGGCTTTGGAAATTTCAAAGAATTTGTCCTAATCAAAGTGGTTAATCCATTACTAATTTTCTCAAATGATCTCATATATATAGACATGGGAGAAAATATGACCGTTGGGGACCTATTAGGAATTATTGGAAAAGTTTAATGACATTTAAACCATTTTCACCCTGTTTAAAAAAATGTTTAACTGCGGTAAAAATCAGGGCAACCTGAGAGGTCTGGTCGACTAGATCAGTTTCGGTTGAGCATGACTCATATGGTTCAGTCGACTAGGGGACTTTTGAACTGAGGTCTTGGTTGACTAAGAGAAGGAGATTTCCCAATTTTCTGAGGTTCGGTCGACTAGGCCATTTTGAACTGACTGGTTTGGTCGACGAGACCGCTGGGAATTCTCCCGAGGACCCTCTGGTCGACCAGGTAGTTGGAGAACAAAAGTTCTCGGTCGACCAGATGGTCAAATGTTGACCAAGGAGGGTTTCGGTCGACCAGGTCTCTTTGAACAACCTAGTTCGGTCGACCAGGTGGTCAAACTTTTGACCTAGGGAGGTTTCGGTCGACTAGGGCTTTTTGAACTACCTGGTTCGGTCAACCAAATGGTCAAACTTTTGACCCAGGAAGGTTTCGGTCGACCAGGGCTTTTTGAACTACCTGGTTCGGTCGACCAGATGGTTAAACTTTTGACCCAGGAAGGTTTCGGTCAACCAGGCCACAATGAACTAACTTGACTAGTCGACCGAAAGTGCACCATGTGTGCATTTCGGTTCCGTTTCGAAGCATACAAGCCCTATTCAAGTGCCTAACAAACATATGTATAAATGTGTGTGTCCTAGGGTCACTTGGGTCCAATTTGCAGACACCAAAAAAGTCTGATGTCCGTCGACCGAACCCTAAGGTCTTTCTAAGGTCCTTTCTCATCCATGGTTTGTTTGAGCTTACGTAGTAAATCATACATGTGATGTGTGTGAGCTTATTACAAACCAAATACCTACTTACTATTACAGACCAATTAAATATATTACAATATTGAATAAAATTTGGTCTTCAGGCTTTACTTGCTTTGTGCACATCTTTATCTTAACATTCTTAGTTCCTGCACAAAAACTTAAACACTCAATAGATACAATGAGTATTTTTCATAATCAAAACCGGGCGTGACCAATAAGGTCGACACATCTGATATTCCTTAAAGCACTAAAAATTATAGTCCAGACACAAGGTCAGACGACTAAACTGAGGGTTCAGTCTTTTGAAGTCCCTAGTTCAAACAACTGAACTGAAGGTTCAGACGTCTGAGGGTGTTCTGCCTATTCTGTGTTTCAGTAATTAAATTATTAGATGATTGAACTAATTCTTCAGTCTTCTAAGAAAATTCTTCAAACGTCTGAAGAAAAACTTTAGTCGTCTGAAGTTGAATCTTTAGACTTCTGAGGGTAATCCTCAGTCGTCTGGGCAAACCCATTTCAGAATTTTCAGTTTAGTTTTTCAAAATCTTTTGAGCTCTCTTGCTTTAACCTCTTATAAAACATTTTCCAGGGTTTAAAAATAAGTTCTCTAAATCTATATTTAACCTTAGAAGGTTTTCATGAGATGCATGTGTATATATTTTAAGCTTCTAGCTATATTGATTACGGGTCAAAACTGCTTAATTGGGCATCTTAACCCGGGCTTTTCGGTTTATATTTTTAATTAAATGTCCAAAATTGTCCAATATTTTAATAAAATGCCAAAATCATCATTCTTGAACTTTATTGCACTATTTATGAAGTTTTGGTAATTTTTTTTGTCGCAGGAAAATTCCCGGGAATCAAAACCGACACCTGTTCGTATTTCGTACATAACTTTTCCGTCCGAGCTCCGATTGATACAATTCAAATTTCTGGAGAAAGAGGAAAGGATTATCTACAACTTTTGTGTTTTGAGTTTTGTGAGATACGAGCTCCAGAAGAGCAGAATTTACGACGAATAGAGAACAAATAAAATGAGAAAAAAAATATATATGAATGGGTATTTGACGTGACCCGGCCATGCATGGCCGGGTCGGGTTGGGTAATCCGGGTCATAGGGTTTTTCCCCATCCCCTTTAAATATTCTCTTCCTCCTCCTTCTTTTAAAAAGAGGCAGCCCGTGGGGGCTCTCTCACGCTCCTTCTTCTTCTTCTTCCTCTTCATCCTCTTCATCTTCTTCATCTTATTTTTCTCTTAGTTTTTTTTCTTGTCTTTCTTTCCCGCTGGCCTCTCTATCCTGCTCCTCTGTTCTTCCTCACACCAGCCCCTACACCAACTTCCACCCGCAGCCCCTGCTGCACAGCTTTGGCCTCCTCTCCAGCAGAGCACAGCAGCTCTGCAAACTCCACGGATCCCCTCTGCAACTCCCATCCACAGCCCCCAGGCCAGAGCTCCTCCTTCCAGCAGTTACACAGCAGAGCACAGCCCCTGCTACAGCAGTAACCTGCTGGAAGGCCCGTCCACACCAGCAGACAGCTTCATCCTCCAGCCCCACCACTCCTGCTCAACCTGCTGCAAGACCCGTGAAGCACCACAGCAAGCAAGCTGCCTCAAATTCTTATGTTCTTTCTCTCTTATCTTTTCTCTTTCTTTGAATATTACTTTGAATATTGTTAACTTGTTATTTGAGTTTATTGTTATTTTTTTGGTTTTGAATATTAAATAGGGTGTTTCATGATTAGTGAAGTTTAATTGTTTTTTTTTATTATTCTCTTTCGGTTAATTTCTTTTTCCATAGAGTAGTTTAACATTCCAAGTTATTTAATAAATTTAATTAGGGTCGGTTTCGTCAAGGTTCAAATTTTTTTACAGTTTGGTTAAAGTTCGTATTTTTATGTTTTCGGTATCGTTCAAAGTTTAGATTTTTTTTTTCTCGATGTGTTTGCATTTTTTCGTTCGAGTTCTTGGTTTGAATTATTGATCCATATTAAAGGTTTGATTTTTTTTAGTGTGAGTGTGTATGTTTGATTGAGTTTCCATTGCATGTTTTAATTCCTTAATTGTAGTTGCTATCTTTAATAATGCGTGTTTAGCTATTTCCTTAAGTAGACTAGGATTTCCATATTTGATTTTTTTTATTGCAAGCATGAGTGGCTAAGTTCGGTAACTCGGGTTGTGGGTCAATGTCGTTTGCGTTTCATGGTTTATTAGTTTCCCTAAAATATCATTGTTAAACTTTTATTTGGTTAAAACCGAAAATTGAAGGCATTGTTGATAAATCGCTAGCTCTTGCTTCTTGTTTTGTTGTTGACGTTAGGCACATCAAAACCTTGATTTAATCTAGGATTTTCATCAACTAATTTATACGACATTCGGTTGATGCGTAATAAGAGTTTTTATTTTCTTCCGTTTGGATGTGGCCAATTTACTTAATCTTTAGTGACAAAATTTCATCTTATTAATGCCTTGATTGGATTAACAAGAAGAGGAGTAAGGCCTAGGAAATTAATAAACGATGGAAGCAAGTAGACATTGACCCGTAACCTGAGTATTTGGTAAATTGTTTCAGTTAATCCGTTTAATTTGGTTGCGTTATTAGATTTACATTTTTGGAAAATTGATAAAATTTTAGTTTCATTTTGATAGTTTACTCAACCTTTTCTCACTTTGTTTACTGTTTTCAAAATCGTAAAAGACCAAAAAGATTTTCAAACCCCATTTTTCAGCAACAGGATTTCACTAAACTTGCGTAAATACTTTGATACTCAGTGGTCCCTGTGGAATACGATCCTGGACTCATCCTTGATACAACTTGACACTTCTGCACTTGGAAGCATAACTCAGAACGAGTCATATATCATATAAAGTATGCACATACATCAATTCTAAATACCCATTCCCATGACAATCTTGAAATTGATGCTTGCATAAGATGCTTGCATCTTCATTCTTCTACTCTTCTTAGATCCATAGCTTGTGCCATGTTATATATATATATATGATTTTATCCTTGTGGCTACTATGACTTCATCACCTTCCGTGCATGCTAAGTAATGTTCCTACTCACATTCTCAATGAACAGATCAAATACTAAGTGATTTGTCATTATCAAAACAGGATTAAGACTCATAGAGTCAACAAATCTATCTCTAGGGGTGGCTTAATCTTCATGTCTTGAGTAAGCTACATGACCTAGGTTTCTATCTCCCCACTAGATGTCACTTCTAGGCTAGAAAACGCAAAAGCAAAAACTAGTTCGGCAAATCCAGGAAATAGAAGAAAAGTTAAGTTTTATAAACTCCGATTTTGGCGTCAACAACTCAGGAACTGAATGAACGGCTCAATGGTAACTCACATGGTGTCATAGTCGCCACGGTTATTCTCTTAGTGCTCTCAAAGAACCCTAAATGCTACAAATCACATTTAAGTGTGTGTGTGTGTGTTTTTTTTTTTAGCCTTTGTTGACCTTATAGGTCACGCCCGGTTTTGATTATGACAAATACTCATTGTATCTAATGAGTGTTTGAACTTTTGTGCAGGAACTAAGACTGTTAAGATCAAGATGTGCACAAAGCAAGCAAAGCATGAAGACCAATTTATAATTTAGCATTGTAATATATTTAATTGGTCTGTAATAGTAAGTAGGTATTTGGTTTGTAATAAGCTCACACACATCACATGTATGATTTACTACGTAAGATCAAATAAACCATGAATGAGAAAGGACCTTAGAAAGACCTTAGGGTGTACCCTTCGGTCGATTGACATCGGACTTTTTCAGTGTCTACAAATTGGACCTCAAGTGACCCTAGGACACACACATTTACACATATATTTGTTAGACACTTTATTAGGGTTTGTATGCTTCAAGATTGGACCGAAATGCACACATGGTGCACTTTCGGTCGACCAGCACAGTCAGTTCATTTTGGCCTGGTCGACCGAAACCAGGCTTGGCTCACTAGTTGACCAAGGCCATGGTTGACCGAACCAGGTAGTTCAAAAGGCCCTGGTCGACTGAAACCTCCCTAGGTCAAAAGTTTGACCACCTGGTCAACCAAACCAGGTTGTTCAAAGAGACTTGGTCGATCGAAACCCTCCTTGGTCAACACTTGACCATCTGGTCGATCGAGCACTTTTGTTCTCCAACGACCTGGTCGACCGGAGGGACCTCGGGAGAAATCCCAGTGGTCTGGTCAACCGAACCAACCAGTTCACAATGACCTGGTTAACCGAACCTCGAAAATTGAGAAATCTCCTTCTCCTGGTCGACGAAGACCTCACTTCAAAAGTCCCCTGGTCGATCGAACCATATGAGACTTGGTCGACCGAAACATTTCTGGTCGACCGGACCTCTCAGGTTGTCCTGATTTTTTTACCGCAGTTAATATTTTTTAAACAGGGTTAAAATGTTTTAAACGTCATTAAACTTCCCTAAAAATACCCAATAAGTCCCCAACGGTCATATTTTCTCCTATGCCTATATATATAAGATCATTTGAGAAAAGCCTATACTACTCATTTTCTTACTCAAATCACTCATACTTGCCTTCTATTATTGCCTACATCATTTGTAAGTTGATTGAGTGTTTTGCTTAAATAGGTTTGCTCTCCTAGTGCTACTTGTTTGACACAATTTTCTTGAGAGCCAAACCTAAGGATTCTTAGGGAGCTTTTGCTAATAAGCCTATCCTAAGAAGACTTTGTTTGATCTTCTAAGCTTGCACCTTTATTGCAAGATCTTGAGAAGATAGTATTTGTTTTTGGTTGCAAAAACTTTTCAAACACTTCCAAATATCTATTGCGCTTTTATCTTGTAAAATATTTGAAGAGATATTTGTTTGTGTGATAGTGGTGTTTGTTGCAATACTCTTTCACTCATATATTACTTGCTGAAATACAAAGATTACACATCTTTTGCAAACCAAGCATATACATCATTGGATACTTACATGCTTGAGACACCCTGCTGATTGAAATACTTAAGACTTGACATCTTTGTGTGAACTTATTTACTAAATATCTTGTGATACAAAGATTGCTTGTTTGTCACTCTCACGTACGCATTACACTGATAGAAAATATCTTTGAGAGTTGAACTGTTTAGACCACATTGAGCTTACATTTTAAATCATATTGTGGTGTATGTTATTGCGCGCACCTGGGTACATATCTGCTTTACATGAAAGCATAATCATTGTACCATCTGATTATATACACATTTGTTGTATATCCAGGCACGGGCCTGAAGAGGGAGACTAGCCCTAGAATAGTCCCGGATTGGCTTAAACCCGGTTAGGAAAGTTAGGTGCGTCGTCCTGTTAAGGCGTGTATATTGAGATCAGCTTCACTAATTGACCTGGTTAAGGTTGAGGTCAGCACTGTGTTAATTTGATCTGGTTGTAATCGGTGCCGCTCCACCCTTAAATGAGCTATTAGTGAAATCCTCTGGCTTGTGAGCTAGAGGTGGGGACGTAGGCACAGTTGGCCGAACCCTGATAACATATCGTGCGTTTATTTATATTTCTACAGTTTATACTTACTGCACATGTATGTTATGGGTGAATGATGTGTATGACTTAATTTCCACATTATACTTATCTACGCATTTGGAAATTGTATAGACTGACCCTAGGTTGTGTATTTACTGTTGTTGGATAAATTAACCTAGGTGAAAAAGTTTTAAATTCCAATTCACCCCCCCCCTCTTGGGAATATACCAATTCTAACAGCCTTATATGGTACCATGTGAATACAAGAGTTTACACCATAATATTAACTTAGACGAACCATTAGTCAATCCACACAGAGTATCGCAAGTACATCAGCTATGTTATGTGAAACTACACACAAATGACTCACTACATTGTTAGTGAGCATAATAAGATTATATAACTGAGAAGCCTAAGCATGTAACAACTAGGTTATATAGGCGTATGTAGAGGGTATAATATATGTTAACATGGCAAGGACAGATAAATTTCATTGGAAAATTTTTACATTTGTGTGCGTGAAATGTGCCTCATCATTTGTTATCCCCCTACCCCCAACTTAGAACTTCAGTGTTCGTACTGAAGTGTGAAAAGAAAGAACTCGGGCGGAATGGAGGAAACAACAAATGGTGCTAATAATGTCAATTGGTGTACCTGTAGCAATTATATATAATCCATAAACAACATGCATGCAAAAATACACTATAGCACTAAAGATAAGTATCACATCACCATGTAAAATTTTCATGAAGACCAAAAGGCAGTACAAGGTGGATGGAGCATTACAACCACTAGTACTATCATTAAAGTCATGGTGTGGTGCATACTCGAAAATACACAGAAAATAAAATGAAAGAAGAACAAAAATGTGCCGCAGAAGCACAATACAAAAGTGACTAGCGCAACAAAGATCTCAAGTGGTTCGTCCTAGGCCTATCCTAATCCTCCTATGCCGATCCGTTGGTGTCATATTCTAAAACGCTACCTCCTAGCTTATTAGACTTGTCAGATGGAGTAACCGTCATAGATCGCAGGGCCTCATCTAAATCCGTACGTGTGGCAGCCCCCTCTTCCACAGAAACATAAGCTAGTGAAACTAGAGACGAAGATGGCGCATGAGCAAGCGCCTGAGAAACTGATTCAAGTGCTACGAGATGGGCCAATGAAGTAGATGGTGGGGAAGCTATCCTAGATCTACTATATCGCAAGATGATGGGAGGGAATTGGACTTGCAGAGGAACCATCAGTCACGGCAATTCTACCTGGAGAATTAGGGCAGTGGTCATAACTAGAGCGGGTAGGGCATATGTTGAAGAAGGTGAGGGCTCAATGACTAGCTCCGTACTACTGGTGTTGGCAAGAGTCTATGTGGGGAACTAAGCTCTGCCTATGGTGACAGGTGGGGGTGAGGTAGTAGGCAAAACCTCCTCTCGCTAGAGGAGTCAATCTCGATCATAATCTCTAGACTAGCCGGTTAAGTGACCTGGGGAACTGGAGACTGATGGGCTGATGATAAAATTATAGATGGCGCTCTAGGAGATGGAGGGTGCAGTGGAGAGGTAGAGGGTGCAGTAACAGGATCTAGGGCGGCATTCAGTTCTGGCATATCAATGAATCTTGGAAGGATAACTGACTCAACTGCATGTGGGAAGCTTATATGAAGAATCTCGAAGATTACCCGAAAGCCTTGGCTCATCTCTCGTCGTATTGCTATACCTTAGAACCAAAGAGCTCAACCTCATGGTGAAGGAGGCCCAGGTCATTCCCTGCCTGAGGCATAGAGGGAGATACTAGAGGAGGTGGTACGACTGTGGACGTAGAGGGTAAATCTGTCATCTTCCTTTTCTTCTTCAGAGCTTGGAGAGGAGGGGTCACTAGAGGGCATGGGGGCTCATCTTCAATGTCATAAATTAATTCCGAGACAGGTAATTCTGACCCTAGGGCACCTTCAAAGGGTGCCCACTTATGCACCTTTAGTCGTGCCATGGTGACTAAGCTTAAGCTCTGGCCCCATGTCTTTTCTGTGGAAACTTCACCAATCTGAATGTGTTCATTAGGATTACCTAAATGGATCTTCCTCTTCATCAAGATGGCTATAATCAGTTGTGCGTATGGAACGAAAGGTTACCTACATTCTAGGGATGACTGGCCTCGCACATGCTTTGGCGACAACTTCTTCAAACAGGGATTCTTCACATGCCGCTCGTAAAAGGTGGTCATTTCTTCAAAGATTACCCTAGGTATATTTACCTCCATACCCTAATGTATGGCATATAACACCTATAGGTGAATGTTGCGCCTTTCTAAATGATGACCAAATGCACAAATGTTGCATTATAAGATGAGGTCAAAAAGGACCATATAGTTTGGCAAATGGTTTCGTGTTGTACATGTCCCTCTCTATGTAAGTGAACTATCATAATAAAGGCCATGAAACATATGGCAGATATTGTGGTGCACATCTGAGGATTCAAGAGGTGCCCACAGAGTAGTGTTCATTTCCTCATTGGACAAAACTTGATTAATCAGGGCCGGTGTCAATTCAAATGAGACGCCCTGTATAGTAGTTAGCCAAACCCCCATAGTGGGGTTATGCTCCATATTAGTGTAAAATTCTCGCACCAGCTATAGGTGATATGTCATGGTCGGCGGGGTCATATAATGGTCAAACTTCCTTGTCTACAGGATTTCGACATGACACTTCCTGCGTGGATGAGCACAAGTTTCCCCTAATTGTAATGCATACATTGGCTTCAGGTCATAATCATGAGTGTCATCCTCTGAGCTACGTCCTCTTGTCTCCTCCTCTCTGGTTCTGGCTGAACCCACCAGCCACTCACTGTCACTATAATGGGTAGCGTACACTCAGACCCTGATGACGAAGGTTCTTCTCTTAGTTGAATGGGATCCCTCCATCGTTTTGTAGTTGCATGAGATGACTGGGTTTGCTTGGAAGCTGCCTTGGATCCTGGTCGGCGAGGTATTTGGTAAACACTGAAGAATGGAATGAAGAGATGAAAATGTCACTCACTTGAAATCCCTAGAAGCGGCATAGATCAGGGGCCACATACAAGGTAGGTTGCAATTAAGGTTAAGATTCACCGAAGCAATTTCCAGAATTTTTTCGGGGTTTAAGAAAGATGGATAAAGCTTGGGCGACATGGACAGAGTGGGTGCAACTGAGAGGAAGGGAGTTTTGGAAATTGAAGATTGTGGGGAAAAAAGAGTTTGTGCCCATCTCTTTATATTCCCTACTAGGTCGCATAAGCTTCAGAGTTGGTCGCTTACCTGGTCGACCCTCTCAGTATTTTAAAAACTTTGATAACTTTTAGAATTGCAACTGGGTCATCCTTGAGTGTATTGGTCACACCTGAATATCATCTAGATCTTACTAACATTTTTTTCCTAAGAACTCTACTCCTAGTTATACCATCATGTACACCCTAAGGATTTACCACAGAAAGAACAGACCAATAAAAATCTTCAGGTTGCCTCCCATAAACGCTACGTTTAATGTCTTCAGCTAGACGCATCGAAAGCACGTATCTAGCTCATCCTGGTTCGATAATAAGCATATCTTCCCCCACTTCTTATGTGAGCTATCTCTTACTAACCCAAATGTTTCCCTCCAAACCGGCGATTGTATCACAAATTGAGAGGATCTGCTCATATAGGTCATCAAGATCAAAAATGGTGTCATTCTCAGGCTAAAGGATTTTTTCTAAAGGGTTTCTCCATAAAATTGAGGATACCGCTTCCTCAACACAATTATCGATAATATCGATGTCAACAACTTGGATTTCTTCCGATGGATGCTGAAATTCGCGGAATACGCTCTGCCGGAGCATCGTATTACCAAAAGACACATCCATAATCCCTGGCTTGCATTGAATATAGGCATTGGCCATGGCTAAGAAGGGTCATCCTAATAGAACGGGGATCTGGTCCTTGGTTGGGTTAGAGGGTTCCATATCCAATACTATAAAGTCAACAAGATTGTAAAACTCTTCAACCTTTACCAAGACATCTTCTATTACACCCCGGGGTCTTTTCACTGATCGATCAGCAAAACTTAGCATTACCAGGGTAGGCTTTAGTTCTTCTAACTTAAATTGTTTGAAAACCAAGTATGGTAGAAGGTTCACACTTGCTCCTAAGTCCAAAAGAGCCCTATCAATTATGTCATTAACAATTACACATGAAATAGTTGGAGCACCAGGGTCTTTCAGCTTGGGAGGGAGATGACCTAAGAGGATTGAGTTGGCATGCTCGATCAACATAACTTGCTTATTCATATGCACCCTTGATCTTCGCTTTTGCATGCACAAGTTTTTTAGGAACTTGGCATACACAGGCACTTGTTTTATGGCATCTAAGAGAGGGATATTGACTTTAACTTGACGAAAGGTGTCCATGATGGATTCAGTAGTGATCTCCTTCTTAGATTTGGAGGGTGCAAGAAGAGTTGTTGTGTAAGGTACCTTAGGGATGTAATGGGGGATTGCTCCACTTCTAGAGAGGGTAGGTGTCTCCGTATTAGTTACCGGGCTGGGGAAAGGAGGATTACTTGGTCCATCTTCAGTTTCTTTCCTTGTCTTCTCCCTACCTCTCTCTTGTTCAATTTTCTCCCCAACCCTATTATTAACCTCCTTACCACTACATGATGATTTAAGTGTAATCCCAAGACGGGGGTTAATTGGGTATTTTAAAAATTCTTTGAAACTTATTCACCACTTAGTCCCTATGTCTAAATTTAACCAATTACTTATTAAGTTCATGTGAAATTATTCAACAAACATACATGCAATGTAAGTAATAAAATGTAGTGCAAAAAGTAAGGACATAAAGGAAGAGAGAATGCAAACACAGTTTTGACGAGGTTCAACCAACCCGGCCTACGTCCTCGCCTTGAACAACCCACTCAAAGATTCCACTATAATCCTTGCTCCTTAAATTAGTACGGAACTTCCCGTACAATCTGCTGCTTACAAGAGGTACAGCTTCCTGCTATTCCGCTGCTTACAAGAGCTTACAAGAGATACAACTCTCTCCTCAAACCTAGTTCACAACCCAAACCGTGAATACAATGAAATCTGTAAAACACTCAAAGTTGCTTGCTACAAAGCTCATGAGTACAATTCAAATTCCTAATACATAATCATATGATGAAACTTGAAGTTCAGAATGAATGTAACGATATAATCGTTATATGCATGAATATGATTCAACACACAAATCCCTTTTTATCAAATCTTCCAAAATATTTGTATGAGTAATAACCTCGAAGACAAGAGGCACAAATATCAAATATGATCTTGTTAAAAAATTTGTCTTGAATATTGTAAAGATCTAAACCAAAAATCTTTCTTTCAAATATTCAATTACACCACAATCTTTGTAATACGCAAATATATATATATATATATATATATATATATATATATATATATATATATATATATACGATATGTATTCCAAAGATCAAAAACCCAATGTAATATTTTTCAGAAAATATCCCTCCATAAAATGTATATTTATGAACACCAAGGATATTTAATCAAGTGTTTTAATATATCTAAAATATAGATCCTTTAAATAAACACGCACTTGAATCAAATCTATCTAACCAATGATGAAACCCTTTATCAAGTAGTGAGATTATCTAAATAATTTGTATGAAAGTATACTCACTATCTATCACTCAGCCTATTTCAACAATAGATTTTGAAATGAGAAGTTCTTTGAAAAATGTATATCAATGGAAAAAGAAAAATTTTCTCAAGTAACGAACTTGTCAAAAAAAATCTCTATATGGTTAGGAACACTCAAGATCAAACTCTCTAACGATATTCAATAACAGATGATGGTATGAGAAACTCTTAAAAAAACACTAAATGGATTAACCAAACCTCAATGCGAAGTTGAAATCAAGATGTGTAAATAGATTCCCTTTGATTTTCTGAGTTGATTAGCGCCCAAGCTTGATACTTGTAAGTTGGAGTGCAAGCAATCGTATATCAAGATGTTCAAGTTTCTCAATTCTCTTTTCAACAAGATGTTCTCTTCTCTTCTCGTTTATCTTGGCTTACATACTAGGGTTTAGATGTTCAATATATAGGTGTCTTACCCTTAGAATCAATCTTGACCGTTGGATTAAAAAAATATCTCGCGATTTCTCTTAATAAAAATTAAATTTTTAAGTTTTACCGCAAGTTCAGGCAATTGAGGTCAAAGGCTCAGGCGACTAAAGTTCTTTAAAGCTTCGAAAAAATCACAGGCGACTGAACTTGGGTTTAGGCTTCTGAAGTAACGAGTTCAGGCGACTGAAGTGCCATGTTCAGGCGACCGAAGTGCCTCGATCAACTTCTGTGTTTCACCATTAATTCTTCAAGCGACTGAACTTAATCTTCGGTCTCCTGAAGAAATTCTTCAGGCGACTGAGGTTAACTTCAAGCAACTGAAGTTCCCATTTTCTGAATTTTTTCTTTCTAGTTTAAAAAATCTCCTTTGCTCTCTTTCTTAGCTCCTTTATAAAAATATTTTCCAAGGTTTTAAAAATATTTCTAAGACAATGAATGTCCCCTAGAGATGTTCATGAGATGCATGAGTCCTAAATTCATTCTAGGGTATATGTTGAGCCTCAAATTAAATCATATAAAAATGTAAATACATGAGTTCTAAGTACCCATTCCCATGACGCTCTTGAACTTGGTGTTTGCATCTTCATTCTTGTACTCTTTGAGTTTCATGGATCTACCAAGTTGTACATGCTTTATTCTTTATGGCCTCCATGACTTGTTATCCTCCCGTACATGCTAAGTATAGTTCATGTTCACAATCTCAATGCACAGATCAAATACCAACTGATTTGTCATTACCAAAATCGGATTGGACTCATAGAGTCAACAATCTCCCCATTTTTTATGATGACAAATACACAAGAAAAAATATATAATGGGTTACACCTAACAAGGCTTCCCCTCACATAATGTATCAAATATTTAATAAATGAAATATGCTCATGCCAAATGAAATATGCTCATGTTCATACACACGTTATTTAGCCTGATTCCAAGTGAAATGCTCATGTACATTACCATGTTGTTTAGTTTGATTCTTCTCTTATGACTTGATATTTCTCCCCCATTACACAACTAGTGTTGCCAAAAAAAATTTCTATCCTTCTCCTTTACACAATTAGTTTTGCCAACAAATTTTTGCTCTCCTTATTTTTCTCCCCCTTTTGACATCAACAAAAAGGTGTATAATAATAGTGCATGAGTGGACATAACCTTATGTTCTTCTCCCCTTTGAAATCTTATAGTTTTAATGTTGTTCAACCATTAGATTTAAAAAACATTTACTTCTCCCCTTTTTACATCAACCATTCCCCTTGCTAATGCATAAATTTGTGTTGTGGAATGTAAATTGCATTGTGAACATACACAGTGTGCCAAATTTCAAAGATTATATGAGGATACCAGATGTTAATTAATGCGATACCAAATGTTTACTTCTTAAACATGTGATGCCAAATGAGAATAAATGAGTTAAATATGAATTTTTGAACAAATTGTGAATATTAAGCACGTTGCTCCCCCTGAATTATGTAATCTAATATAATTCTAGACAACCTCTCGACTATGCATCAAGCCTAATTCTCGCCTAATTTGGATAAACTTGTCCTCTGCAAGTGGTTTGGTGAATATATCTGCCCATTGTTCATCCGTGCATACAAACTCAAGTATCACATCCCCTTTTTGCACATGATTACGAAGAAAGTGATGTCATATTTCTATATGATTAGTTCGTCAATGTAGTATGGGATTCTTTGAGATGTTTATTAAACTTGTATTATCGCATCTTATGGGAATTGTTTCATAACTCAATCCAAAATCTGTGAGTTGTTGCTTCATGTATAGCGTTTGAGCACAACAACTACCTGCCACTATGTATTCTGCCTCAGCAGTGGAAAAAGCAACTGAATTCTGCTTCTTGGAAAACCAAGAGACTAACAAATGTTCTAAGAAATGAAAAATACCACTCATGCTCTTCCTATCCACTTTGCTACCAGAAAAATTAGCATCTGAATAACTGATAATCTCAAAAATAAGTACTTAAGATACCATAATCCAATTTCCACGGTTCCTATTAGCTATCTAAGTATTCGTTTAACAGCTAGCAAATGTGACTATTTTGGTGCAGACTGAAATCTTGCGCATAAACATACGCTAAACATTATGTCAGATCTTCTGGCAGTTAGATAAAGTAAGCTACCTATCATTCTACAATAAAGCTTGACATCTACTCGTATACCTTGTTCATCTTTGTCTAATTTCAATGAAGCGCACATAGGTCTACCTCGTATTTTTCCATCTTCCTTATTAAACTTTTTGAGTAGATCTCTAAAATACTTCGATTGATTTATGAATATTCCATGTTTTTCTTATTTGATCTGAAGTCCTAGGAAGAAATTTAGTTCACCCATCATGCTCATCTCAAATTCATTTTGCATAGTATTGGCAAATTCATTGCATAATTATTTATTTGTAGCTCCAAATATGATGTCATCTACATATACTTGAACTAGGAGCAAGTCATCTTTCTTAGTCTTTATGAACAACATTGTATCTATCTTTCCCTTGATAAATCCATTTTCTAGTAGAAAACCGCTTAGCCTTTCATACCTAGCTCTAGGAGCTTGCTTTAAATCGTACAAGGCTTTTGTTAATTTATAAACATGATTTGGATTCTTATGGTTTTCAAAACCTGAGGATTGTTCTACATACACTTCTTCATTTATATAGCCATTTAAAAATGCGCTCTTGACATCCATTTGATATAGCTTGAAATCCTTAAAAGCCGCATATGCTAAAAGCATTCGTATGGCTTCCATCCTAACTACAAGTGAGAAGGTTTCTTCAAAACTATTCCTTCTTCCTGGTTATATCCCTAAGCTACTAGTCTAGCCTTATTTCTCACAACTATTCCATGTTCATCTTTCTAATTCTTATATATCCATTTGGTTCCAATGACTATCTTATCATCAGGTCTAGGAACTAGTGTCCATACTTTATTTCTCTCAAACTGATTTAACTCTTCTTACATGGACAACACCCATGATTCATCCTCTATAGCTTCACTCACATTCTTAGGTTCTTCTTGAGATAAGTGCAATATGACTAATCATATTCCTAAGTGAGGATCAAGTGGCTACTCCACATAATGGTTCACCTATTATTTGATCCATGGGATGATTCTTTATGTACTTCCATTCTCTAGGTGGTTCATTAACCTCATTATCAATTTGATTAGTTTCAGTGGATGGTTCCTCAATTTCATTTTTATTTTATGAATCATTCTTAATGGATAGTTTCTCAAATTCCTTTTTTATCTCAATTTCATCTTCATCAGCTCTTTTGGAGAAGGGATTTGACTCATCGAACACAACATGAATAGATTTTATAACCATTAATGTTTGTTTGTTATATACTCTATAGGCTTTACTGTCTAAGGCATACCCTAGGAATATACCTTCATCTGATTTCACATCAAACTTTCCTAGATGCTCATTATCTCTAAGCACAAAACATTTACAGCCAAAAACATGAAAATATGATGTGTTTGGTCTATGACCATTCCATAACTCGTAAGGGGTCTTATTAAGTGATAATCTAATCAAAACTCTATTTAGAACATAGCAGGAGGTATTCACTGCCTCGACCCAAAAATACTTAGGTAGTTTATGTTCGTTAAGCATAGTTTTGGCCATTTCTTGTATAGACCTATTCTTCCTTTCAACTACCCCATTCTGATGTGGTGTTCTAGGAGCCGAAAAATTATGGGCAATTCCTAATGAATTACAATAGTCTCCATGTCTTGATTTTTAAATTCTCTACCCTTATCACTTCGAATTTTAGTGATAGTATATCCCTTTTCATTTTGGATTTTCTTGTACAGGTTTATGAATTGTTCACATGCTTCATCTTTATGACCTAAGAATAGTACCCATGTATATCTTGAAAAATCATCAGCTATGACAAATGCGTATGATTTTCCCCCTAAACTCTTGATTGAGTTTGGTCCAAATAAGTCTAAGTGTAGCATTTGGAGTGACCTACTAGTGGAGATTTCTTTCTTCTTCTTAAAGCTTGTTCTTGCTTGTTTTCCTAGTTAGCATGCATCACAGATTTTATCTTTCACAAATTTAGTCGTAGGCAGTCCCTTAACTAATTCTTTCTTAACAAGTTTTGAGATTAAATCCATGTTTGCATGTCCTAGTCTCCTATGCCAAATCCAACTAGTTTCATTCATAGCATAGAAGCATGTCACACTCTGTGAGGTCAAGTTATCAAATCTTGTGGTATATACGTTTTCATGACGTTCATCCGTGAACAATATCTTATTATCAGTTTTGTGTTCAACAGTGCACTTGTCATGTTCAAAAGACACTTTGTAACCTTTATCACATAGTTGGCTTATACTCAATAAGTTGTACTTCAAACCATCTACCAGTAAAACATCATCGATAATTAATGACGAATCATTACCAACTTTACCTACACCTGTGATCCTTCCCTTAGCATTATCTCCAAAAGTGACAAATCCTTCATCCTTGGGTGTGATGGATGTGAGCTTCACTTTGTCCCCAGTCATGTGACGTGAACATCTGCTATCCATATACCATCTGTCTTTTGAGGATGATGATTTTAAGCATATCTGTAAGACAATCAAACAACTAGTTTTGGTACCTAGATTTTCTTGGGTCCATGGGGGGTTAGTACTATGTTCTCCTTTGACTCTCCATACTTTCTTAATTTTGACATCTTTATTTTTGAAAGGACAGTCAAATTTTATGTGACCCAACCTCTTACATTTAAAGCATGTAATATTTCTATGATAATCCTTAGATGGAACATACGATTTTGACTCTCTTACAAAATATCTCATGTAAAGATGTCTCTTCTTTAGATTTTCATTCCCATTAAAACCAAGCTCTTCCTTTTTTAGAGAATTTTTTTGAGCTCTTAGGAGTTTTTCAAAATTATTTTGTCCTTTAGTAAATTTACAAATAATTTCAAATTTATCTTTCAAATCCTTTTCTAACTCCTCAATTTTCAAATCTTTGTCTTTTATGAAAGATGCATGAGATTTATTTTGGCATTCAACTAAATTTGAAAGTTCTTTGACTTTACTTTTCAACTCAAAAATTTTCTTTATTTTCTTCTCAAGCATTTTAATAGAGTATAGGTATTCTTCTTTCAGTTCATCATATGAAATCATGTTATTTTCATTTTCAGAATCACTAGAACAATACGAAGATGATGAGAATGATGACTGTACCTCAAGGTCATCATGTGCTATTAGACACAGATTGGCAATTTCGTCCTCACTGGTTTCTGATTCTGAATAGCTTGTGATGTGTGTATCCCAACCAACTTTTAGCGCATTCTTCTTTTTCTTTGAGGCTTTCACTAGTATGGGACACTCGGGCTTGATGTGTCCAACCTCTCAACGGTTGTAGCATCTAGGTGGATCTTCTTTCTTTTTATTTATGCTTGACTCTCCTCTTTCTGATTTTGAGTTCCAAAATTTTTTCTGTTGAACTTCTTATTCTTCTTCAAAAACTTTTCGAACTTCTTAGTTAGCAAGGTCATGTCATCATTTGATTCTGAGTCACTTCCCTCACTGGAGCTATGAGATGTTGCCTTAAGCACTGTGGCTTTCTTTGCTTTGCTTTGCTCATTCTTCCTCTCATTTATTGCTAGCTCATAGGTGATCCAATGAGTTCATCAACCGACATCTCCTTGAAATTTCTCCCTTCTGCTATTGTCGTAGCTTTTGCTTCCCACACTAGAGGTAGTCCCCTGAGTATTTTCCTAATCAACTCATAAGTAGGGTAAGTTTTTCCAAGTGCATTTAAAGAATTAATGATGTGTGTGAATCTAGTGTACATGGATTGTATAGATTCATTAGTAGTCATTTTAAATGTTTCATATTCACTGGTGAGCATGTCTATCCTACTATCTTTTACTTCCTTAGTGCCTTCATATGTAACTTCTAATTTTTTCCAGATTTCTTTAGCCTAAATACATTCCATTATCCTATTAAATTCATTTACATCTAATGCACAGAAAAGCAAGTTCATTGCAATAGCATTTATTTGTACTGATTTCCAGTCTTCCTCAATATATTCATCTTCAGTTTTAGGTATATGTACCTTATCAATTACTTTCATGGGAACATGATATCCCTTATTGACTGTTTTCCATACCTTCCAATCTACATTTAACAAGTAGATGCTCATCCTACGTTTCCAATAGGTGTAATTTACACCACAGAAAATTAGTGTTCTAGTATATGAGTGTCCCTCAACGAATGGAGTTACACCGATGTATGTCATGTGATCATTTTACAAAATAACTATTAAGTGTATATAAACCCGCTCTGATACCAAATGATGATTTAGGTGTAATCCCAAGAGGGGGTGAATTGGGTATTTTAAAATTTCTTTGAAACTTATTCACCACTTAGTCCCTATGTCTAAATTTAACCAATTACTCATTAAGTTCGTGTGAAATTATTCAACAAATATGTTTGAGCTTTACTTGTATATTTTATTTCATGCATATTCTTAGGGGGAGCCTTTTCAAGTTGTACCCATTTTGCTCTTGGGTGTTTGTCATCATCAAAAAGGGGGAGATTGTTGACTTTTTGAGTCTGATCCCTGTTTTGATGCTGACAAACCACCAGTATCTTATGTGTGCTTTTAAGTGCGTGAACAGATATAACTCAGGTCATACATAAGATCAAGAGGACATGGAAGCCATGACATGACTCAAAGTTCATATCTAGCATTTTCCATGAAGATTCAAGAGCACAGAAGATAAAGAAGACATTTGTGTTTAATTTGTATATGCATTTATTTTTTATCTTTGGTCTGTAATAATGCATGCATCTGCATGATATGTTTAAAATGCTCAGATGACTGTAGAATGACCTTAGGGCTTCCTTCGGTCAACCTTCGGTTGACCGACACAGGATTTATTCGGTGTCTTCAAAAAGACCTAGAAATGACCCTAGGACACTCACACATGCATATATATGAATGGTCATTTGAATAGGGTAAATGTATAAGGGAGTTGGAACCAAAATGCACTTAAAATGCATGTTCGGTCGACCGTACCATCTAGTACAATTCCTTTCAGTCGACCGAATCGGGACTGGGTCAACAGTTTGACCATGGCCCGGTCGACCGAACTTGCCAGTTCATTTCTATCCGGTTGACCGAACTCCCTTGGAGTCAACATATTGACCACCTGGTCGATCGAGCCCAAAATGTACTCCAACGTTCTAGTCGACCGAGGGTCCTCGAGAGATGCCCCAACAACTTGGTCGACCAAACTTCTCAGTTCAAAATGTCTCAGTCGATCGAACCTTGCTGTTTTGAAAAATCGCCTCTTCCGGTCACTCGACCAGTTAGTTCATCTTCACCTAGGTTGACCGAACGGTGCTAATTCGGAAAAATCGCCCTTCCTGGTCGACCGACCTTGAAGTTCAAAATTGGCCCGATCGACCAAGCCATATGAACTTCGGTCGACCGAAAGTCTTCTGGTCGACCGGTGCTCTCGAGTTGGTCTGAATTTTTACCGCTATTAACTTTTAAAAATGAGGTTAATTTTAATTAAACGTCATTAATATTTTTTCTAAAATGACCTTCGTGTCCCCAACGGTCATATTTCTCACAAACTCTATAAATACCCCTTCATTACTCCAAATTAGCAACTTCGATTAACTCTAAATTTCTCTCTAATCCTTGGTTAATCAAAGTTTCCCCAAAATGCTTTTTATTGTTTAAATCACTCTTTTGGGGTCAAATATTTTTTATTCAAATCTCTCCAACTCGCTTTTATGTATTTATTTCAAAATTTTCTTTGAGGAGAGTATTTTATTTAGGGCATTTCATTTAGGGGATATTTTATTTAGGGCATTTCATTTAGGGGAAAACCAAAGCAATATTCTCACTAGGCACCAAATATTTGAAGAATATTTTTGAGAATATTGCTTTGGTTTTCCCCCAAATTATTTCCTTGATAAATATATTTTTGGAGAAGATTATTTGTTGCACAAATATTTTATTAAACTTAACTCCTAGATTCTTCAAATATTTTTAACTTGCATAAATCTTTGTTGGAGAACATAATACATATTTTTCATATACATTTTATTTGTGCAAAAATTATTGAAAGAGAAAACCCTAGGTTCTCCTATATTATTATTGAAATACCTTTTTGGAGAAAAACTTCTTATTAGGGTTTAAATGTATTTAAGCACCCTTACTCCACTGACCATTATTTCATATCATTGGAGTGTGTATTTGTTTGAGCTTATTGTGTACATCTCTGCTTGTATTTTTAGAAGCATTTTCATGTACAAAAATAGTTTTATTGTAATAGTTGGGTTCAGCTCGTTAATTGAACTGGGGAGTCTCAACCCCGTAAATGAGACCGGTTCGGTTCGGCCCGAAATTAAACTAGGGAGTCTCAGCCCCGCAAGTGAGACTAGTTCGGCTCAACCTAGTAATTGAGCTGGGGTTTTCCTCACCCCGTAAGGAGAGGATGTAAAAGGCTTTTGCTTCGCTCGGTTAAGTGAGCAGGTATAGTGGAATCTTTGGGGGTATGCCCAAGGTGGGGACGTAGGCTGGTTTTGGCTGAACCTTGATAACAAATCTTGTGTCTTTCTCTCCCTATCTTATTTAAATTACTGCACTTTAAATTTAGCATGTGTATGCCTATTTGTTTACTGTTATATTCAGTTACATGCACACATTTACATTCAATGAGATACACATGTATGCATGAACCAATAGCTTAATCATTTTACGTACACGCGTTTAATATTGAACGGGATATGATATGTGGTGAATCGGCGAAATGTCTTAAATTAGCTTAAAAGTTTTAAATGTCCAATTCACACCCCCTCCCCCTCTTGGGATCACACCAATTCCAACAGACATGCTTATAGTACAAATTTATGTTGATGATATTATTTTTGGAGCAACTCATAAGGATTTATGTAACGAATTTGCTAAGTCTATGCAAAAAGAATTTGAGATGAGCATGATGGGAGAGTTAAATTACTTCTTAGGATTACAAATCAAACAAGCTAAAAATGGAACTTTCCTAAACCAAACTAAATATATTAAAGACATGTTGAAAAACTTTGATATGGTAGAAAGTAAACCTATAGGAACTTCCATGAGCACCTCAACTAGTCTTGACAAGGACGAAAAAGGGAAATAAGTAGATACCAAGCACTACCGAGGCATGATAGGAAGCTTACTTTACTTAACAGCAAGTAGACTAGATATCATGTTTAATGTATGTATGTGTGCTAGGTTCCAATCGGCTCCCAAGGAATCACATCAAATAGCAGTAAAACGAATTCTTAGATATCTACTATGCACACTCGAACTAGGCTTATGGTATCCAAAGGAAACTGAGTTTGAAATGATAAGTTATTTAGATGCAGATTTTGCTAGATGCAAAAATAGATAGAAAAAACACTAGTGGAACTTGTCATTTTCTAGGACACTCTTTAGTCTCCTGGTCTTCAAAGAAACAAAATTCTGTGGCATTATCCACAGCTGAAGCAAAATACATAGTAGCTGGGAATTGTTGTGCCCAAACGTTATATATGAAACAATAATTAAGAGATTTCAAAATTAAATATCATTCTATTCCAATAAAATGTGACAACACAAGTGCCATAAATATTTCAAAAAATCTGGTATCTCACTCAAGAACAAAGCGTATAGATATACGACATCACTTCTTGAGAGATCATGTACAAAACGAGGACATAATACTATAATTTGTCAATACAAATGATCAATTAGTAGATATATTCACAAAACCACTCTCTGAGGAGAGGTTCATATTCATTAGACGAGAATTAGGAATGATGCATATATGAGAAGCCACTTGAACAAAATTTCTGCTTGGCAGGCGACTGCCACCAAGGTGACAGGCGACTGCCATGCCACTGACTTTGTATTTCCTTGATTGACATGCGCTTGCCTTCTCCTAGCAAGCGACTGCCTCGCAACGGATAGGTTTTAAAAACCCTGTTATATGTCTTTTTAACTACCCTCAGGCGCCTACCACTTCTCCTCTCTCTCCAAAATTCCTCATTCCTACTCTTTTCCAAACAAATTCCTCTTTCAAATCATCCTGAAATCTTGAATCAAAACTAACCTCTACATCATTTTGCACAAAAAAAAACCCAGGGTTTATCAGTTTCTCTCTTCAAAAAAAATATGCCACGGATCAAATCAGCTGGAAACAAGGGTACCTCTTCCTCCACAAGGATCAACAATGATGAAGTAGAGAAGTGATTAGTAACTCCATACACCAAAACCCTCTATAGAAATCAAATCACTTCAGCCGAACCAATCCTAGGCAAAATACTTGATGTTACATTCTTCAATTCTGATTTTCTTGAAATCATAGAACTTTTTAAGGAAATTGGATAGGAATGGTTTATCACGTATCAAGCAAAAGGGTACTATCCAAACGTGGTTCAGATTTTCTATGCTAACATGGAGAAGATTGAAAATGGGATAAAAACAAATCTTCTAGGACAGAGTATTCATCTTACTCCCATATCTTTGGGAAAAATTCTTCGAGTTAAGTTAGGAGATTTTGAGGTTCAAATTGCTAAAAGACAATGGATAATGACCCAAGGATTCACTTTAGAGGAATTTTTACCTCTAGTCATAACTGATACACCTATCTCCTTTGGGCATCCACCACTTTACAAAAAGCTCAATCTCTAAGCTTTAATCTTGCACAAACTTATTACATATAATACCCTACCACATTTCGGTTCCCATGATCATGTTTCCTTCTTAGATTGTTTTATTATGTGGTGTATTCTTAAAGGAAAAAAGCTAAATCTTCCAAGTTTACTTCTCAAATGGATCAATATGAAAGTTGATGCCCCTCGTGTCATTCTACCATATGCTGGGGTCTTAAATATGGTATTTGCACATTTTAATGTTCTCACACCATCATTCAACTTTACTAGCAAAACCCATTACGATATCTTTTTTGATACAATTCTTAAGCGTATGGGATATAAGCAAACTCCTCAAGGATGGTTCCACGAGGGACATCATCACACCACATTTGCACCACCTCCTCAGTCTTCCATGCCAGCCCCTTCAGTACAGCTTGACCCAGAAACTCCTTCTTGGTTCATTCCATTTTACAATCACTATATGACCTTCAGTGATGGAATGCAAACTAGACTTGGTACACTTCGGGAGAAGGTTTCCACTATGGAAACTCATTGTTCAAGTCTTGTTTAGCGTGTTGACAAGATTGAGAAACACTTGGCTAGTTCTTCCAAAGGCAAAACTTATATGGATATTAGCTCTGCTCCATCTAGTGATGATGCATCTGCTGAAAAATCTGATGAACAAGAAGAAGAGGAAGATGAAAGTGGGTCTATGGAAGCCTCCGATTGATTTGCTTCATCTATGCGATATTTAAATCTTTTGCTTATGTATTAGTATTTCTGTGTACTTCACCAGATAGCATTTCCATTGTGTTTGTAAGATCTACAAGTATTTTGTATTACAGTTCTTCACTATGTTTTTATTTTTTGTATCACTTTTTTTTCCTTTTTGAATGATGTCCAAAGGTGGGGGGGAGTGTTTGAGAGAAAGAAGAGCAAAAATAAATATTTGGCTTGTATGAATGCATCTTGAATATGACATGCTTCATAACCTGATCATTAGAAATATGATATGGCTTGTAAGAAATATTTGGCTAGTATGAATGCATTTTGAATATGACATGCTTCATAACCTGATCATAATGTATAAAAATCTCATGCTTGTTGAAAGGGGGAGCCATGAGCATTATTTCCTATTTTTTTTGCTCTAGATTTGTCATCATCAAAAAGGGGGAGATTGTTGGCCTAACAAGGCTTACAATTCTTATTTTGATGATAACAAATCATGATATGTTTAATATGGTTTGTTTCAAGTGAAAGTATTTCGGGAAGAAGGCAAAGCTTAAAGGAAGTTCAAAGCTCAAAAGGATGATAAAGCCTATGATGAAAGTACTATTCAAAGAGATCAAGAAAGAAAGATGATCAAAAGCTCAAAAATGATAGAAGAACAAAGAGTCACTTGAAGATCGAAAGAATATAGTTTGAAGAATATTTGATTGTAAGTACTTCAAGTAAACTTCAAATATAAACTGAATTGAAGCTCTTATAAAACAAAAGAAACTTAGAAATGCAATGTTAGAAAAACCCTAAATAATGTTTTAAAATCAAAGTAAATGAGGGGTCAAAAGAAGAAAGATTTTTTGTGAAAACTGATGGGCCAGGCGACTACCTCCATGTGGCAGGCGACTACCTAAATGAAAAAAGGTTTTTTAAAAGAGGTAGTAGGGTGCCAGGCGACTACCTGAGCTTCGATCTCTTTATATTTGATTTACTTTGAAGTATACTCGTGCTGAATCTTGTACTAATCTACTCTGTTGTGAGTGTCTTTTGTACACAAACTTTTCTCTATCTTGTTTCTTGTTAATATATGATTCAAGGTTATAGAATCGTTGGACCAAATGAGGGAATATTGTTTGGAGAGGCAGACTCTAGCCTAAAGGAAGGAGTGGTTGTAATCGGTATTGTTCCAGCCGTCAACGGAACTGAACTAGTGAATCCTTTGGTGGTTTGCCAAGGGCGAGGACGTAGGCTGGGTATAAGCCGAACCTCGTAAAACCTTGTATCTCTCTCTTCTTCCTTACTCTTTATTTTTCAATGAAATTTACAACCTACGTGTATGCTTTAAATTGTTAAATTCTGAGTGTTTGGTTGTTAAATAGACCGGAAGATTATTCATTTTGGCTTGATCAACATTGATTGCAGAAACCAAAAGGGACTACGTTGGTTGATCATCCTAAACTTATTAAACTAAAAATTTGTTTAATAACTAAACACTGGGAAGAAATGTGATTGTGAAATAACATAGGGCTTATATAAATTCAGCGAGCTTTACACTTTGATACAAGGCTATTGATATAAAGATCAAGATATTGATTACTTTGTTGATTGGTTGTGGTTGATTTGATTTTGTGATTGCTTGTTGTGATTGTTGATATAAAACAAAGTATTAAAAAGGAAATAATTTTTAAAAAGCCCAATTCACCCCCCCCCCCTTTGGGAAGCTATCCTAATTTCACTAACCACAAACCAAGCCCTTGAATCTTGCAAAGACTCACAAGCTATGAAGAGATTTCCTAACAATATTTACCAATGAAATAAAATAGGAAATACTCAAAGCACACTCTCAAAAAGGTTGAGAGAGCGTATGCTTTATAGAAACATGATAAATAAGCCCACAAGAATGAATATCAATCACTCTTCACTTTGTAATGAGTTTGCAAATGAAGAGGATGAAATTAATGCTCTCCTATAAGAATGATTTTGGCAATAAAGAATGAAGGAGAGAATGTATAATATGCTTGAATATGAAAGTGAGTAAGCAATAATAGCACAAAAATTTAGAGAGGATTTTTACTAATTTAGATGGCAAATTATGCTTACAAATTGGCTATTTATAGACTTTCCAAGAATTTTGACCGTTGAGGACACAGAGGGGATTCTAGAAATTATTTAATTAAAATTTAACTCGGATTAGCGCAGTAAAAATTCGAGAACCCGAGAGGTTTAGTCAACTGGCACAGGCGCCGGTCGGCTGACCTCACACAAAAATTTGAAATGTATTTAGGGGTTCGGTTAGCCTTGAAAGATGCCAGTCGGCTAGCCAAGGCAATTTCCAAAACTACGTGAGTTTGGTCAGCTATACTAAGTGGCGATCTGCTGAGTCAACAGTGTCGATCGGCTGAACACTCCTAAGGCACAAAGGCCGGTTGGCTGAGGAGATAGAACTCAGAGCACAAATGAAGGCCGGTCGACTAAGCTTATCACTTGTTAAAATGGCTGGTCGGCTGAGGCAATATAATATTACTCAAATAATGGCTAGTCGACTGATGAGATTTGAACACACAAGATTTGGTCGACCGGGGCTCTTTAAAATTAAAGATTTTCCCCTGTTTTGTCCTTAATCTTTTTCAACCCTGTGTGAATAAATTATGGTATTTTTATTTGAAGAGTTTTGGATCCTATGGTCAGTTTATGGTCTTTGAGCATTAAATCCTATCATGCATGCAATGCATTATTACAGACCATATAATTATTACTTACCCAAAAAAAAAAAGTTAATGCAATTACAATTGACAATTTTGGTCTTCATTCCTTTTGCTCTTTAAATGTCATCATGTGATGAAAGCTTTGAGTTCCTTATGGCTTCCATTGTGTCCTTACCATCCGTGCGTGCTAAAAGTTAATCCTGTTCAAATGCTCATCGCATAGGTAAGATACAAAGTGATTTGTCATTATCAAAATGGGATCAAACTCATAAATTCAACAACAATCACTTTATGATTTCCACTATCGGCTCCTTCAATCAAGGCGAAGCTACCTCTTACAACCCTCCTTATAGGCAGAGATACCTCTCCAAGAAAAAACCCTCACTTGACATAGTTCAAACCCGAACCGACAAAGTAAACAAAGAAAAGAAAAGTTATGTACAATGAGTGCTCCTTCAAGAGCTAATAAGTACAATTAAAGAGCTAATATAATACACTCTTAAAGAATAAGAATTGAAGCTCAATAGAGTTAGGATGGTTTTCTCAAATGGATTTTGGAAATAACAAGCATGAGAGAAATTTAATGTGAGAAATGTGTATAAATGATGCTCAAGGATTCAAGAGTATTCAAAGATTGTTCAAAAGTCTTTCTCCAACACTTTAAGCCTGGTATTTATAGGAAAAATGAAAATATAGTTGTTTTATGGCTGTTAGAGTATTAAATATATATTTTATTTAAAATATATGGTCATTTTCTAGCCGTTCATGGCACAACCCGAGAGATCCGATCGACCAGCTGACGTTCAGTCGACTGACTCAAAGGCAATTTCCAAATTAGCAATTTTTGGTCAACTGTCCTTATGATCTGATCGACTAGATCATACTTTCATGAACTTCAGTCAACCAAGCTTTACATCCGGTCGGCTGACTCCCTTAAAAAACTGAGTTTTTTGGCCTTTTCAATTTCAAACTCATTTTAAACCTTTTGAAATCGTTTATCATTTTTTTTAAAAAAAAAGGTTTTCCATGAAAATTTAAGTTCCTAAGGTCCATCTAAGGTCTAGTATGAGTTTCACTTCAAATTCATTAAGCCATGCATTTACAATTAATCCTACATGCAATACAATTGAAAATTCTCTAAGTCTCCATGCTTTGCTCTCCAATTACTCCATGGTATGTGCCAAGTCATGTGCAAACTTGAATGCATCATGGCTTCCATTGTGCATCAATCATTGTGCTTTCTCATGGTCATTCATATTCATACACTTAAAGCACAAATGATATGTTGTGGTTTGTCATTATTGAAATGGGATAGGACTCAAAAAGCCAATAATTTTCCCATTTTTTTATGATGACAAATACAAGAACAAAATGAGGTTAGCTTGATAGGGCTCCCCCTCACAATGTGCATAATTTCAAAAGAATAGACAATGTATTTCAAGCATATTCGAATGAAGACTTCGAAATATTTCAAGTTTAAAATTTTGAGTTCAATTAAATTTGCATTTATATTGAAAATGACTTTAAAAAGATATTCAGATAAAGTAAGTCACATGATACATAGATGATTACAGTTGTGAAAAAAAAAATCATGTTGTGTTTTAGCATTACTGTGAGTTAAGAGAATGAATTTAATCAACCAGTCACATTAATATTTAAGCCATACATTGCTTTCGAATTTTGCCCAAAGCTTCTCCCCCCTATTGACATCAGCAAAAGGACTGACTACGCAGTTGGAGTAGATGGGTTTCAATATGGAAATGACACCACTTAAGTGACTCAATGTGTGTGTGTGTGTGTGTGTGTGTGTGTGTGTGTGTGTGTGAGTGCATGTGAAACGAAACTCCACTTATTTGATGAACTCCCCCTTTTTACATGGACTTAGATGAAATACTTATACAGATTTCAAATTATTTAATTTAGTACCCAAATCAGTATAAGCAACCATTTAAGTCCTAAATGAAGTTTAGAAAATGAGGCTAGACCATATGGTGTCCATGAACTATATGATGTACAACGTTTTAGGGAAGGTTCAAATGATAAGGACACTAGAATGGTTAAACATAAGACTTTTTAAGATATTCTACTCTATAATGAAGCTTATGTTCCCTTATGTGTTTTTATGTGTGTATCGATGTTCAAAAACAATCAGCATGCAACAACCTATACAATTATCCAACAGGCATTTCTCTTCTCAATTAACTAGCATGCAATATCCTATTCATCTTTACAGCATACAATTCATAATTTTCTACATCCAACATGCAGAAGCTATCAACTCAACCACCATGCAACATCCTATTCAACTATCCAGCATGCAATTCTCAATTGTCTGCATCCAGCATGAAGAAGCTTTAAGCATTTATAAGAGATACTGATTTACACAATTAAACTACATCCAGCATGCAGCGCATTTCATAATTATCCATCATGCATACATAGATATAAAAAGAAATATAGTGAGTGTTTTAAATAATTACAATAACATCAGCTATTCTCAAATAAAATTTAAATGACTGCTCCCCCTCACTGTTGCAACCCTAGTCACCATCGTCCCTAGATGAGCTCTCCTTACTTTCACTGACCTCCATTGGTGCCTTCCTTTTCGAGGTGGAGGTGCCTTCAAGCCTATTAAAGCGATCGTTGAGGATTTGAAGGTTTTCCTGCATAGTCTTACTCAATGTGTTTATATCCTCTCGAATCATGTAAAACTTGGAGTCAACATCCACTTTGAAATCATTGAAGGACTCAGAGAGTCTTTCTATGGCCGCAAGAATTTCATAAGATTGTGCAGTCTGCTCAAACATCTAAGGCTTATTTGGTGGAATGTTTTGTTGAGCAAATTCCTCTTCCTCCATCCTTCTATGCAATGGCATTTTGGCTACCCCAACATCGTTAATCAGTTGATACCCCATTAATTCCACGGTTTAATAAGTAGGGCGGATCCACGGTTAAGTCCAAGTTTTTCAAAAATACGTTCAAAATCCCCCCCCCCCCCCATAAGGCAAAATAACTCTATTCCCACTCTCTTTGGAAAACATCCATTTAATGATGAGTGATGGCAAATCTAATTTCCCTTCTCTCCCTCACACCCGAAGTTGCATACCCCCACCTTATTTTTAGAATTGGCGACCGAATCATGTTGTTGACCTCATAAGTCATATCCCGTTTTGATTATGACAAATGCTCTGGTATTTAATGGTTGATGAGTTTGTATGCAGGACCAATCAGAAGTATCATATGGTGCACACACATAGGCTTAAAGAAGACCAAGACCCAGAATGTTTAGTCATTGTAATTTAATTAAGTTGTTATTCGGGTCTATAATAATTAAAGCTCAATGGCCTGTAATAATTAATGCATTACATGCATGATAGGGTAGATAAGCTCAAATGACCATAGGGAAACCAAATGACAGTAGGGCGATGCCAGATTTTTTTTTTTCGGCTCTCAAAGACCTTAGACTGGCCATAGGACACTATTATGCATGAAAATGTTCCCTATTGACTTAAAATTAATCATCATATGTATAGGGACAACATTACAAGTGGAATAGGACCAAAATGCCCAAGGATGCCATGTTCAGTCGACCGAACTCAGTTACACTGAGTTCCTCGATTGACCGAACTCCTATCGGGTCAATAGGTTGACCTCTTGGTCGACCGACCAGATATATATAGGCAAACCTAGTCGACCGAACCTCTACTGACTCAACAAGTTGACCGCTCAGTCGATCGACCAGAATTATATGGGCAACGTCCTGGTCAACTAAAATCCCCACATGGGAAATGCCAACCGCCTAGTCGACTGAACTTCATAGTTCAAAACAAACCGATTGACCAAACATCACGGATTTGGAAAAATTGCCTTTAAGACCTCAATACGGTCGACCAAACTCTCAGTTCATTTTTTGCACGGTTGATCGAACTCTGTCACTTGGTCAACCGAACCTTAAGTTCAGTCGACCGGTGCTTTCAGGTTGGATAATTTTTTTACCGAGGTTAAAAGTTTTTAAACGGGGTTAACTTTTCTAAAATGTTTTAAAATAATCCTAATAATACCCTACATATCCTAAACAATTATAATTTTGGGGAACTCTATATATACCCCCTCATTTGAAAAAATTATGGTGAGATTAGCAATTATAATTAGCAAATATCCTCTAAATTTCAAAAAGCCAAAATCTCATATTCAAGTCATATACTACTCTTACTCATTCATATTGCAAATACTTCTTTGTAAGAGTCTTCTTGTATTAATCTCACTAAGCTTAAGCTCTCTCTTGTTCTTGATTGATTGAGATTATTTTATTAGAGAGCAAAGCTTCAAGTTTCCTTAGGAGACTTTGTTAATAAGTCTTCCTTAGGTACACTTCATTGAGCCTTTGAGTTTTACATTGTCATTACAATACTCAAAGAGTTCAAATTGGATTTTGATTTCTAAAATATTTTACAAATCATTTTCAAAATATCTCTTGTGTTTATATTTGAGAAATATATATATTTTGAGATATTTGCTTGATTGCTAAAAGATCTTTGTTGCTATACCTTTTGATTGAGATTATCATTTTAATACAAAGATCAAATAAATTTTACAAACCATTGTTGAATATCTCTTGTGGTTTATTTTGATAAAAACTTTTGTTGAGATATTTGACGTATACTTGTGATCTTTGCTAGTGCATTGTCATTGAGAATATTATTTTGATACAAAGATCTTTTCACATATACTCTCACGAACTGATTGTCATATTAGCATTAATCTTTGAGAGTAGACATTAAGACTACACTGAACTTATCAAATCCTATCTTTTGGTAGTGCATTGATTATACTGTGCGTATTGTAGTACATACTTGCTTAGTGTAAGAAGCATTTCATTGTGCGCAAAATTTATATATTTGTTGTATTCTAGGCATGGGCTTAAAGAGGGAGACTAGCCCCGTTGAATAGTCCCAGATTAGCTTAGACCCAGTTAGGAAAGCTAGGTGCACCATCCTGGTAAGGTGTAGGTTGAGGTCAGCCCCGTTAATAGACCTGGTTGTAACCGGTGCTGCTCCACCTGTTTAAGTGAGCCGTAGTGGAATCCTTGTGATGATGTAGCCAAGGTGGGGACGTAGGCAATTTGGTCAAACCTCGATAACATATCGCATGTACTGTTTACCTTTTTGCTCTTTACTATTATTGCACATGTATGTTTGTTTATTGTTTGCATAGACTAACCCTAGGTTGTGTAATAATGTTATTAAACCGATTGACCTAGGCGATAATTTTTAAATACCCAATTCACCCCCCCCCCCCTCCCTCTTGGGGTTGCACCAAAGCCAACACATGTTTTGTTATGAATTGCTCAAAAGGGTCCCCAAATTTGGCAATGGTAGGGCTGCCTAGCTGAAATGTACTATCCCAAGGATATTTTCACAGCATTGAAGGAGTTGCTTCTCTAAAAAATTTATCCATTACGGCTTTGTCCACAACTTGGATGGTACTTAGTGGATATTGAGAGGCATTAAATATATTTAGCCTATGTTGCTTATGGCCCCATGAGATGTCCATAATCTCTGTCCTACATTGAATGCAGGCGTTAACCGTGGATAGGAATGGTCGACCCAAAAGGACAAGGATTGGATTTGTGGAGGATTCCATATCTAGAATAATGAAGTCAATCGAGTAAGGGAATTCTCCAACTATGACTATGACATCCTCTACTACAACCCTAGGTTTCTTAAGGGATTGGTCAGTTAAACTCAATGTGACCTGAGTGGGTTGTAGCTTTCCAATATTAAGTTGCTGATAAGCTGAGTATGGGAGGATGTTCACACTTGCCCTTAGATCTAAAAGAGCCACTTTAATGGCATAATCACCAATCACACAAGAGATAATGGGGGAGCTGGGGTCTTTTAGTTTAGGTGGGAGATGACTTTGTGACATGGAACTCCAATGCTCAGTCAACCGCACTTGTCCATTCATAGTTGCCCTTGATTCTTTTTGCAACCTATATAGTTCCCTAATGATTCGTGCATATCTAGATGATTTCTTTATTGCATCCAAGAGGGGTTGGTTGGCTTGAAATCGCCGAAAGGTGCCCAAAATGGACTCAGCGGTGGTCTCCATATTAGATGAGCAGGGTATAGGGAGATTTGAAGGACATGGGGCTAGAGAGACTTAAAAGGCTCTATGAGGGGCATAATGTGGCTTGGTCCCTCCTGCCACAAGTAAGGAAATGGCGTGGTCATGTCTTAGGCTGGAAGAATGTGGGAGATAAGAATCAATTATTGGTGCCCCTTCTCCTCTTCGTCTTTCTCCTCTTTGCTCAATTTCTCCTTAGTTTCATTAGTTGTCCCCCTACAACTTATCACCTGGGCCTACTCAGGATAAGTTGTCGGACCAGCATTCGATTCACACTCTACCCCGTATTGGCCCTTTGGATTTACTACGGGCTGACTTGGTAACTTACCCTCATCCCTCTGACTTAGAGTAGAAGATAGTTGTCCCATGGTGGTTCATAGATTTGTGATAGATTGGGAATGGGAGTGAAGGAGTTTCCGGTCCACTTGATGGTCAGATTCGATTCACTTAAGAGATGTCAACACTGTCTCCTGAAATGAATCATATTTGGATTGAGGTGGAGGCGGATGCTGAATGATTGAAGGTCTGGGGGCTGAGTCAAGATGATTTTGAAAATTTTGATATGGGTGTGAGGCACAGCATTAGGGTTATGTTGAGGTCTTTGGCTTTGAAAACCCGGAGCTTGCGGCCTCCAGAAGAAGTTAGGATATTGTTTCCACCAGGGATTGTAGGTATTCGAATAAGGGTCGTTGGATGGCTTATCGTACCAATTGTGAGTGGCCTTTACTTCCTCCTACGCAAACTCAGGCTGGGAGTGCACATGCGGGCAATTATAACATGTATGTGAAGGGTCAGAGCAAATTGCGCAAACTTCTGCACACACTATTGTTTCTGGTCCTAAGGAAAAGCATTGATCTAACTTTTTGGATATGGCATGCAGGGTAGGGGCTAGGTCTTGGCAAGTGGCCAACTCGTAAACTTTCTTTGGTTTCAGAGTTTATGGATTGGGTAGTCTACAAATAGCAGCCATGTCCTGCTAAGAATTCTCAGCCAAATTTTCAAAGAGAATCTAGGCTTCGTTTTTGTGCTTTGTGAGCAAAGTACCTCCGCATGACGCATCAACCATAGACCTATCTCTTTCAATCAACCCTTCATAAAAAGTTTGTACTACTTGCCTTTGGGGACCTAGTGATGTAGACATTTACGAAGCAGGTCCCTAAAATGCTCCCAAGTCTCGAAAAAGAGTTCCCTATCCATCTGTGAGAAACTTGTGATGGCTCTCGAAAGCTTATTAGTCTTCCCAATTGGAAATTACTTTTTTTATGAAATTAATGTTGCATGGTGACCCAGTTGGTCACTGAGTTTGGTTCTAAGGACGTCGTCCAATATTTGGCCTTATCCTTCAAAGAGAATGGGAAAAGCCTAAGAAAATTAGGGACGTAGATGGTGGAACAAATTTCCAAGAACTCATCTAGATGCTGATAAGGATTTTCAGTAGAGTTCCCATGAAAGTTGGGCAGCATCAAGATGATCGAAGTCTTAATCTCAAATTTTGCCGCCTGGACATCCGAGAACCGGATGCAGGATGGCAATGTGTATGCATTAGGTACAAAGTAGTCCCTAAGAGGCTGAAGGTGTTGCTCTCCCACCATAGGTAGGTGAGGAGCATGGGGTTCCAAGATTTTTTCAGTAGGAGCCAAGGGGTTATCTTTGGCCATTGCTTTCAATTCAAACAACTCAGCCTTCTTTGGATTAGAGGTCTGTTTCCTAAGGGACCTATGGGATTTTTCAATCTCAAAATCTATGGGAATTATTTCAGGTTCCAAAGAATGCATACCAAACATACACACGTGTAAGCACACAGATTCAGACTTCAAAAATAGGAAACAAAATAAAGAAAATAGAAATTAACAAAGAAATTGAAAATAAAAAGAGAGCAAATCAAAAGAACAAGGCAATGATACTTTAAAGCATAAGTTGGCTTATAACTATAGACAAGTCCCCAACAAAGGCGCCAAATTTGGTGGGCTCGCCAAGGCTTGGATCTTTAGCTACCAAAAATAATATTTATAAAACCTAACTATCCCAAGTTCAGTACAAAGTGGGTAAGTCGGGTGTCGATCCTCAGGGACTTGAAACACAGTTATTAAACCACTTTCAAATTAGTTTACTAGAACCTTGTTATGACAAATAAGTGAAAGATGGTATTTTGCAATGGTGATTGTCTAACAACTATTGGAAAGCATGTGAATGAAAGCAAGTAAATTTCTAAGTTACCCTACTCCCTCTCCAAAGCGGGAGAGGGGCGATCGAGGGCATAGGGTAGCAAGGGTGCACCAACCATCTGGAGTACGGTCGGGAACCGGAGTAGACCTTATCTCAATGATAACGAACAACTCTGTGGTTCTATAGCCTACTATTTCCCTCTAACTGATACGTAGCAGTGCTTATCCTTATCGACAATCTTTCATCAAACACACAGCAAGTAAATTGAAAGTAGTAAATTGAAAGCATTAAATGAAAGGATGAGTAAAAAGATCATCCTTTTATCATTCCAAACGTTTGTCACTAATGCCAAAAATACAAAAGGAGATCCTAATATACATGACTGTTGCATGAACGCCACCAATTGTCACAAACCGTTGGACACTCCATACACGAACTGAAATTACTCTACTCCTATTCTATCTTGGCTCTCAATGACTTCCTAGGTCTGTCACTCGCCTAAGAGAGGCCAAAGAGGAACCCAGAGCTTGTGTTCATAGCGACTACTTATAGGCTCTAGGGTTTACAAGGTTTGTTTTACAAATTAGGAAAGGTTACATCAAATCTCGCGTAGAAGATCATCGCTGTCGACCAAGTTGCTCCTCTGTCATCCTTGTGTGCGCCCTAGTCAAGACTCGCGGGAAGTCAGGGATTCGAATCTTCAATTTCTTTGACTTCTTTGCACTACAGTGTCTTGATGGTCAAGTTAATGATCGAGACTTGCAGTATCTCGGTCTTTAGGAAATCTCAGTATCTCAACATAGTCGCCCCGAAAGGTCTCTTGGTCAAACACCTCGTCGAGACTCTCGATACTTCTGAATTTCAGTTCTATCTTAGTATATCAATGTAGTTGCCCCAACGGGTCACTTGGTCGAGCATTTAGTCAAACCTTGCAGCATTCTAAGCCAGAACTGAGATCAGAATTATTGAGAGCCTTGATGAACTGTTTTACCAAAGAGACCATCAAGGGCGACTATGTCGAGTGCCTGAGATTCCCTGAAGTTCGAGATCCTGCAAGCCTCGACCATCAACTCGACTATCAAGACCCCATGGCACGACTGAGTCAACAATGCTGAAGATTCAAACCCCTGCTTTCCCGAGAGAATCGACCAAGAAGTGCACAAGGGAAGCATAGGAGCAACTTGGTCGAGAGCGATGATCTTCTGCGCGAGATTCACTGCAAACTTTCCTAAATTGTTTAATCAAATCTTGTAAACCCTAGAACCTATAAATAATCACTTCAAAGATGAGCTCTGGGTTCCTCTTTGGCCACTCTTAGGTTAGTGATAGACTTAAGATGTCATTGAGAGCCATTGTAGATTAGTTAGATTAGATTTCAATTCCTATTTCGATTTGTGTGTGAAGTGTCCGATGACCTGTGACAACTGGCAACGTTCATGTGCCCTCTGTGTATATTACACGATCACTCTTATGTACCTTCTGGCGTTAGTGACATACATTCTGAATACTAAAGGGATGATCTTTTACATACTTTCTCTTTACGGCTTTCATTTAAATGCTTTCCTTTACCACTTGGTTGTGATGAATGTCTGGTTGACAGGATAAGCACTTCTACAGCTTCAGTCAGATACACGTATTGGGCTACAGTCTCCCATAGAGGTTCTCATGATCGTTGTGATAGAGTATACTCCGGTTCCTAGTCGTGCTCCGAACGGTTGGTGCACCCTTGCTACTCTATGCCATCAAACAGCTCCTTGGATTGTTTAGCCGGGTTCCGGTTAGTTTAATGTGGTAAACTGACTGAACTTAGATTACGCAAACAACATCTCAGGTTTCATTCATGATTAAGCATTGCTTTTTAGGAGTATAGTTAAGTTAGATTTACATGCTTTCATTTACATGCTTTCCAACAGTTGATAAAAAATACCCTAAAAAAAATATCATTTTTACTTTTCTTTAACACAAGGCTATAATAGGTTAATTTGGAAGTGGTTTGATAACTGCGCTTTAATTCCTTGAGGATCAACACCTGACTTCCCCACTTTCTACTGAACTTGGGATTAAGTTAGGTTTTATGAACATTATTTTTTGTAGTTAAAGACCCAAGCCTTGGCGAGCCTACCATGATGTTTGCTTTCGCTTGCTTGGTTCTCCTTTCTCTATCCTGGATCCTTGGAATTTCCTAGAATATTTCCTATTCTTTTTAAAGAACTTACCGAACCTTTTTGTAGTGACCCAGGGGAATTATAGTATTTAAATAATAGAGAGGGAGAAAAAGGAAAATTTAAAAAGGGGGCAAAGCAGGTCCTCGTCGACGACGTGACATATTGGGCTCGTCGACGAGAAAATACCGAGAGAGGGCTTTGGATGATTCTGAATTTCGTCGATGAGGAGAGTGTTCATCGACAAGTTGTCTTCTTGACCTCGACGACGAGGTGATGTGGCTCATCGACGAAGGCCAGTGTATAAATAGCCCTAAAAATGATTTTTTAGCTGAATTTGGCTGCATGAATTCTCTCTCTCTCCCCCTTTCGGTTTTTCCACCTTCTCTCTAGGATTTTGGGCCGATTTGTTGCCAGTTCGATGATCCAAGGCCACCACGACACTCTTGGAGAAGTTCTCTGCATATCTGCTGGAGTGGATCGTTGATGGAACTAGTTCAAAATTCATCCCAAATTCAAGTTAAGGCTTTTATTCAGTATTTAGCCGTCCTTATAGTTGTAGAAAACATAGTACGCATAGTAATACTGAACTTTAGTTCTGGGAAATGTCGTTTTCAGGGTGTTGAACGGGGAACCCTGCGGGTACGGGACTGCCTATCTTCTGGGCTTCTCAGAAATCAGGTAAAGGGATAAACTAAACTAGATGTTTTTATGAAAATTATAAGTATAACTTTATAGCATTTGATTTCAGGAATATATATATGCACTATGTTGGGAAATACTGCTGAAAATGATTATTTGTTCTAAATATACATAATACCCATCCTGTGTGGCATGAGTAGAATATATGATGAATTACTGTTTTTTGGGAATATGATAATGATATGAAACTGTTTTAAATAATGAAAAACCAGTGTATGGGCAGAAAGTTTGATATTTTTTGTCGGCATACGAGCCAAGCTATGGATAAGTTTTGTTGGCGTACGGGCCAAGCTATGGATATGTTTTTCCAGCGTACGGGCCGAACTATGGATATGATTTGCGGGCGTATAGGCCAAACTATGGTAAAATTATAAAATGTTGGCGTACGGGCCAATGATTTTCATGATGTATATATATGCAAAATGATGTGATGTTATTAACGTGGCGAATATTAGTATGAAATATCCATGTATCACAGTTTGATTATATGTTATATGTTATCAAAACTTGGTTGGCTTGGTCTAGGCTAACACTTGCACGGTACCGCTGCTATGTGTTCATGTTCATCATGATATTATGTTAACGCTGCTGTATGGAGTAGCTTGAGGACAGATGGTCGATGTGGTTTTAAGAAGTGTGGACGCCCCTGGTGTACAGACCAGGTCTGGCAGACCCATCGGACTTACAGACTATACTTTTGACTTGGTAGTGGTCGACCAATCATTGTCAGGTCTCGCCTTTCGGCCAAACAACCCAGTCATATGGGGGCAATACATGACAACAGTCAGCTAACCTGCCAGGGTTGTTTTTGTATTATATTTATATGAGATGAATTATGTTATGAAAAATCCTGTATGTTCTACTATGTTCTGATTATGCATTTTTTCCTAGAAATAATACATACAGTTTTAATGGTTATGTTATATATATGATTATATGTATATCACAGAAATGCTCATGTTTCCACACACTAGTATTAGTTTATTTCCCTTATGGAGAAGTGTCTCACCCCAAAATTATATGAACTTTTTAGGAACCACTGATAGAAGAGCAGATAAAGCTCCGCTAAGATAGTACAGTTGGTCTGCCCTCTCTGAAGGGTAAGTTTTGGTAGGATCGGTTGGATTTTTGTGGGAAATGACCCTAGGATTTTATTTTTGGATATATATACCTAAATACAATGGGTGTAGTAACTCTGGTATTAAGATGGATGGTTTTTTGTTTATGATATTATAATTTTGTGTTTTATGCTGCTTAGGCTTCCGACTTGTGTTTCTGGTATATCCCTAGTACCTACGGGTTCAGGTTGATCATGGTCTGCTGGATTTATTATACTGATTTGTATTATTTAAGGAAAGAAAAAAATTGTGTGAAATTAAGCAGGTCGTTACAGTTTAGTATCAGAGCCTAGGTTGTTAGGTTATGTATACTTTAGAATGCAGCGAAAACAATACCAAAGTATAGGAAAATGATTTAAGGTTTTGTTCTACAGTCTAGAGACATGACTTCCATGGTGGTTTCTATATTTTTTGTGGGGTGACGATTCCAAGAAAATCACAGTAAACTATTGTCATGTTATATTCCTAAAATGTAGGACTGGGGTTAGAAATAAGCTGAGAGTATTGAGATAAGAGGCTAAGTTAAGTGGGTAAATTATAAGGATAGGATTACTGAGTTGCATTTTTTATTTTTCAGGATCGATCCAGGAGAAGGTAGTGCCCATGCGAGTGGCAGTGATGGAGCAGGGCCATCAGGTGCAAGTGGGACTGACTCTGATGCGGTATTACGTAGCGTGGCTCAACAGGTTATGGCTGAGATCACTAGGAGCTCAAGGGGGCAGGATGTTCCGTCGGTTGGCCATAGGTGCACTATCGAGAAGTTTACGAAGATGAATCCTCCGGCCTTTTCGGGTGGAGTCGATCCTGCAGCCGCTGGGAACAGGATGCAGGAGATCGAGAAGGTCCTGGTCGTGTTGCAGTGTACGAAAGAACAAAGGGTCCTCTTCGCCACCTATAGACTGACAAGAGAGGCCGAGAGATGGTGGTCTGCTGTGAGGCTTTTGGAGCAGCAGAGGACTATGCTGATAGCCATAACTTGGGATCGATTTAGGGAATTTTTCTTTGATAGATACTTTCCAGCTACTGTTAGGGAGGATAAAGTGGAGGAGTTCCTGAGTCTGAAACAAGGTCAGATATCAGTCCAATAGTATGCGGCGCATTTCATTGAGCTATCTCGTTTCGCTACATACATTATCCCTGATAAGGTGAAGAAAGCGATACAGTTTAAAAGAGGCTTAAGGCAGAGTATATTCAAACAGGTGGTAGTACTGCGGATCCAGGATTTTGCTGAGTTAGTTGGTAAAGCGGCCTTGGCAAAGGTTGATGAGCATTTGGATGTAGAGGAGCAGGGACAGAGGAAGAGATCTGCATCTTTGGGCTACCAGTAGGGTCCTAGATAGAATCAGTGGAAGAGAGGAAATCATGGCAGAGGGCAGAGGCAGAAGACTGGAAGTCGCGAGGTTCAAGCGGTGCAGGGTCCTTCAGTCTGCCAGACTTGTGGGAGGAGACACTAGGGAGAGTGTCGAGCAGGTGGAGTGGTCTGCTATCGCTGCGGTAGATCGGGACATATGGTGCGAGACTGCCTTACACCACCAGATGCAGCTCCTGCTCCCAGACCGTACCGAGGAGGTTACCAGGTGCCACGTGGGGGCTAGCATAGGAATACGACTTCATCCAGAATGTTTGCTCTAATGTCAGGTGATGCTGAGACGGCGGGTGACATGGTGACAGGTATGGTTAGTATGCTTTCTTTTAAAGTTATTGCATTGTTTGATTCAGGAGCCACATAGTTGTTGAATACTGAACTATTGGTATTTACACCGACTGGGTCAACAGTGAGGTGTAGTAGGGCGCTCTAGGGTTGTTCAGTTGATATTCAAGGGGACACTTTGTCTGCTGATCTGATAGTGCTAGATATGCATGGATTCGATGTAATATTTGGTATGGATAGGCTAGCAGCTAACTTTTCCAGCATAGATTGTCATGCACGGAAAGTGATATTCAGACCTCTAGGAAGAGCAGAATTCAGGTTTGTAGGGTCGCGAGTGCAATCCCTGCCTCAGCTAGTTTCAGCTATTCAGGCGAGAAGACTACTACTAAGTGCTTGTCATTTGTGGCATGTGTGAAGGAGATGTCAGAGAATGAATTGAAACTTGCTAGCACGCCTATAGTGAAGGAGTTTACAGATGTTTTTCCAGAGGAGTTTCCAAACTTGCCACCTGATCGGGAGGTAGATTTTTCTATTGATCTACTTCTAGGTACAATGCCAATTTCTAAAGTACCTTACCAAATGGTGCCAGCAGAGTTAGCAGAATTGAAGAATCAGCTGCAATATTTGCTTGATAAGGGCTTTATACGACCTAGTGTATCTCCGTGGGGAGCTCCAGTTCTATTTGTGAAGAAGAAAGATGGGTCTATGAGGATGTGTATAGATTATAGGGAGATTAATAAAGTGACAATCAAGAACAAATATCCTTTACCCCGTATAGATGATTTGTTTGACCAACTCTAGGGTACACGGGTTTATTCAAAGATTGACCTCAGATCTGGCTATCATCAAGTGAAAGTAAAAGCAGAGGACGTCTCGAAGATGGCTTTCAAGACCAGGTACGGGCATTACAAGTTCCTAGTTATGCCATTTGGTCTAACGAATGCTCCTACTATATTTATGGATTTGATGAATAGGATTTTTCATCCATATTTAGATCAGTTTTTTGTTATTTTTATTGATGATGTACTGGTCTATTCTAAGAGATATGAGGAGCATAAGACGCACTTGAGGCAGGTTCTGCAGACGCTACGGGAAAAGAAGTTGTACGCCAAGTTCAGTAAATGTGAATTTTGGCTTGAGAAGGTCGTATTTTTGGGGCATGTTATTTCTAGAGATGGTATTTCTGTAAATCCTAGTAAAATTGAAGCAAAAGTGAATTGGGCTAGGCCGAGAAACGTCTAGGAGATCAATAGTTTCTTGGGGCTAGCTAGGTATACCGTCGTTTCGTTGAAGGGTTCTCAGCATTATCGAGGCCTCTGACACGACTGACCAAGAAGAATGTCATATTTGAGTGGGATGACAGTTGTGAGTAAATTTTTAAGGAATTGAAGCAAAGGTTAGTCACAGCACCAATATTGGTCATTCTGTTAGGAGGTGAGGGTTATGTCATTTATAGTGATGCACCCTTGAAAAGACTTGGCTGTGTATTGATGCAGCATGGCAGGGTGGTAGCATATGCTTCTAAACAGTTGAAAGAATATGAAAAGAATTACCCTACTCATGATCTTGAATTGGCTGTTGTAGTACACGCATTGAAGATTTGGAGGCATTACCTGTATGGCGAGCGGTGTGAGATTTTCTCCGGCCATAAAAGTTTAAAGTATTTCTTCACTCAAAAGGAATTAGATATGAAGAAGAGAAGGTGGTTAAAGCTAATTAAGGATTTTGATTATACCATCAGTTATCACCCGGGGAAAGCAAACGTGGTAGTTGATGCGTTGAGCAGGAAATCTAGGGAATCAGTGTTGACGGTTATGGAGATCCAGTATCCGATTATGATGGATCTAGAGAGACTCGGCATCGAATTAGTTGAAAGTGATCCTCAGGTATGTATCACTAGTTTAATAGTGCAACCTACTCTGCAGGAAAGAATTAAAGTTGCTTAGAAGGAAGACCCAGAATTAGCAGAGGTGATGGACAGAGTGCAGAGTGGTCAAGGGGAGGAATTCAGTATTGCAAATGACGAAGCTTTGTGGTTCTGTTCCAGATTATGCGTTCCTGTCGATACTGAGATCAAAAAGACAATTTTAGAGGAAGTTCACAGATCTTTGTATACAGTTCATCCTGGTAGTACGAAGATGTATAGGCATCTGCGAGAGTCATACTGGTGGAGTGGTATGAAGAAAGAGATTGCTGAGTATGTAGCCCAATGTTTGACGTGCCAGTAGGTGAAAGCTGAGCACCAAAAGCCGACAGGGAAGTTGCAGCCGTTATTTATCCCAGAGTGGAAGTGGGATCATATATCCATGGATTTTGTTTTAGGATTGCCGACGGTGTTACACGGTCAGAATGCCATTTGGGTGATTGTTGATCATTTGACTAAGACTGCTCACTTTTTACCTATCAAGATCAGCTACTCCCTCAACAAGTTAGCGGAGATTTACATTCAGCAGATAGTTCGTTCACATGAGGTGCCAGTATCTATTGTGTCAGATCAAGACCCACGTTTTACATCACGTTTTTGGAGGAGCTTACAGGAAGCTCTAGGGTCTCAGTTATCGTTTAGCATGGCATTCCATCTTCAGTTAGATAGGCAGACTGAGAGGACGATACAGATATTGGAGGATATGCTTTGAGCGTGCATATTATATTTTGGGGGTAGTGGGACTCAATTCATACCACTAGTGGAATTTGCGTATAATAACAGTTATCAAACCAACATTGGCATGGCACCGTTTGAAGCATTATATGGTAGGAGATGTCACTCTCCTTTATTTTGGGATGAAGTGGGTGAGCGGCGAGTTGTGGGACCAGAGCTTGTTCAGCAAGCGTGTGATAAGATTTGGCTTATCAGAGACAAAATCAATATAGCTCATAGCTGACAGAAAAGTTACGCAAATAATCGCCACAGGGAATTGAAATTTGATGTTGGTAATTATGTATTTCTAAAAATAGCTCCGCTAAAAGGGGTTATGCGATTTGGGAAGAAGGGTAAACTTAGCCCTAGGTTTATCGACCTATTTGAGAGTCTAGATAAAGTGGGGCCGATTGCCTACAGGCTAGCTTTACCACCTATGTTGTCCAGAATCTACAACATATTTTACGTTTCCATGTTGAGGAAATACATCCCAGACCCTTCTCATATTATCAGCTATGGTGAATTAAAGCTTAGTGATCCACTGGGGTATGAGGAGGTTTTAGTACAGATTCTGGATAGGAAAGTGCAAGAATTACGTAACAAGAAGATTCATTTGGTAAAAGTTTTGTGGAGGACTCATACAGTGAAAGAGGCCTCTTGGGAATCTGAGGAACAGATGAAGCAGAAGTACCCGCAATTATTCCAAGAGGTTTAACTAGGTAAAAGCAAATAGTTAGGTAGTATTTCTTTTGTAGGTACATGTAATAGTTTAATTAGTATAGCATTTTAGTTTTGGGGGAATTTTCTTTTGTGTATGTAATCTCCCAGGACTTGGAATGTTATCACAGTATTCCTCTGCCATAAGTGAGGATAAGTAATAAAATAAGTAGACTGTTTTGTATTAAGGGATGATGAGTTACATGAACAGTAAATTTTGAGGACAAAATTTTATAAGGAGGGGAGAATGTAGTGACACAGAGGAATTATAGTATATAAATAATAAAGAGGGAGAAAATGGAAAATTTAAAAAGGGGACAAAGCAGGTCCTCATCGACGAATGCGAAGCGTTCGTCGATGACGTGACATACTACGCTCGTCGACAAGGGTGTGCTTCGTCAAGGAGAAAATACCAAGAAAAAGCTTCGGGTGATTCTAAATTTCATCGACGAGGAGAGTGTTCATTGACGAACTATTTTCTTGACCTCATCGACGAGGTGACGTGGCTCGTCAATGAAGGCCAGTGTATAAATAGCCCTAAACGCGATTTTTCAACTAAATTTAGCCACAGGAATTCTCTCTCTCTCCCCTTTCGGTTTTTCCACCTTCTCTCTAGGATTTCAGGCCGATCTTTTGTCGGTTCGACAATCCGAGGCCACCACAACACTCTTGGGGAAGTTCTCTGCATATCTCCTAGAATGGATCATCGGTGGAACTAGTTCGAAATTCATCCCAAATTCAAGGTAAGGCTTTTATTCAATATTTAGCCTTCCCTACAGTTGTGGAAACCGTAGCACGCATAGTAATACTGAACTTTAGTTCTGAGAAATGTCGTTTTCAGGGTGTTGAATGGGGAACCTTGCGGGTGCGGGACTGCTTATCTTAGGGGCTTCTCAGAAATCACATAAGGGGATAAACTAAACTAGATGTTTTTTATGAAAATTACAAGTATAACTTTATAGCATTTGATTTCAAATATATATATATATATATATATATATATGCACTATGTTGGGAAATACAGCTGAAAATGATGATATGTTCTAAATATACATAATACCCATCCTGTGTGGCATGAGTAGAATATATGATGAATTACTATTTTCTGGGAATATGATAATGATATGAAATTGTTTTAAATAATGAAAAATCGGCGTACGGGCCGAGAGTTTTATATGTTTTGTCGACGTACGGGTCGAGCTATGGATATGTTTTGCTGGCGTACGGAGCGAGCTATGGATATGATTTGCCGGTGTACGGGCCGATGATTTTCATGATGTATATATATGCAAAATGATGTGATGTTTTTAACTTGGTGAATATTAGTATGAAATATCCATGTATCACAGTTTGATTATATGTTATATGTTATCAGAACTTGGTTGGCTTGGTCTAGGCTAACACTTGCACGGTACCGCTGCTATGTGTTCATGTTCATCATGATATTATGTTAACGCTGCTGTACGGAGTAGCGTGACGACCAATGGTCGATGTGGTTTTAAGAAGTGTGGACGCCCCTGGTATACAGACCAGGTCTGGCAGACCCATCGGACTTACAGACTATACTTTTGACTTGGCAGTGGTCGACCAATCATTGTCAGGTCTCGCCTTTCGGCCACACAACCCAGTCATATGGGGGCAATACATGACAACAGTCAGCTAACCTGCCAGAGTTGTTTTTGTATTATATTTATATGAGATGAATTATGTTATGAAAAACCCTGTATGTTCTACTATGTTCTGATTATGCATGTTTTTCCCAGAAATAATAAATACATTTTTACTGGTTATGTTATGTATATGATTATATGTATATCACATAAATGCCCATGTTGCCACACACTAGTATTAGTTTATTTCTCTTACTGAGAGGTGTCTCACCCCAAAATTATATGAACTTTTCAGGAACCCCTGATAGGAGAGCGGATAAAGCTCCGCTGAGATAGTACAGTTGGTCTGACCTCTCTGAAGGGTAAGTTTTGGTAGGGTCGGTTGGATTTTTGTAGGAAATGACCCTAGGATTTTCTTTTTGGATGTATATACCTAAATACAATGGATGTAGTAACTCCGGTATTGAGATAGATGGTTTTGTGTTTATTATATTATAATTTTGTGTTTTCTGTTGCTTATGTAAGAACCTGAACCGTGATAATGGTTTATTTAAAAAGAAAGGCATTTTGGTAAAGAGCAAGCCTCGTCGACGAAGCCAGATTTCGTCGACGAAGTCTTTGTCCTTCTCGTCGACCAAATTCAGAGATTCGTCGATGAGCGAAAGCCGAGGAGTTTCGGGAAACCGGGAATATCAGGGTTCGTTGACGAATTCCTCGTCTCATCAACAAGAAGACTATAGGGCCTTGTCGCTGAAGGCACCGTTTCTTCGACGAGTTTGCCCGGATCAAAGGGCTATAAATATCATTTTCCTTTACTTCTTCATTAGGAAACTCAAATTCTATCTTTCTCTCTCTAGAACTCTCCCTACTCTCTCTCTCTCCAGATTTCTTCGCCGATCGTTGAATCAGGAATCTGAAGTTACCACAAGGATCATGGAAGGATTCTCTACAAGTTCTACAAATCGGAATCCCGTTTCAGAGATTTTCGGGTTTTTGCGAAAAATCGAGGTAAGGCTTGGTTTTCAATTCTGATCCGGTAGTTTTGTAGCTAATAGTCTTGTGAGTATATTCTGTACTATGACTTGTAGGTTTTGGAACTCGGTTCGCTGTTTAGGGACCTTGGAGTTCAAGATTTGCTTTTCGGGGAAAAGGTAAAGGGAACTGTGTTTATATAGGTTATTTTTTAAATCGGACTCGATGGAACTATGGTTCACGGTCCTGTGTGTGTTTTGGCTACTCATTTGGAGGAATATAACGAGGAAAACTATGGGTTTTTCATTATTACAGTTTCAGGAAAAAGGGGGCGACGGGTTGCATCCCAAGTTTTGTTGGAAACCGATCGTATATGTGGATTTATACTAGATTATTGGGATGGTCGTGCCTTGACTTGTTTAAACTGTATTTGTTTGAGAAACCATTTTTTAGATTACCAAATGGGTGTGGTTTGTTTGGTTATATGAGCATGCATGTGTGTGTGACTGTTGAAATGCTAGTAGGAACGCGGTTCCGAAATTATTCCAAGTACTGAGAGTGTCCGGCTCTATATCCGAGGGCGTGTGTTTATCGTCTGCTGCGTAGGCAAAAATGTTCGATTCTATATCCGAGGGCGTGAGCCTATTCCGACATATTAGGCCAAAGGGTGTGGATCCACCAGTTAGCGCCAGTACGATGCCATGGGAGTCGGAGACTAGCCATGTGTTAGTGGCGTCGTGTTCACAGGTTGGCTACGGCCAACACCGTATGTCGCGGGCTGGCTTTGGGCCGAAGGGTGTGACGACACCAGGATTTCTGATCATGTGTATATGTATGTGTGCGTGTATGCACTATACGAAACTAGTACTGGACTACATTTAACTGCGTGTATGTTGCATCATGATAACACTCAAATGCCACACATCGATATAACCTGTATTCTTCCCTACTGAGAGGTGTCTCACCCCTGCTGTACGTACATTTTTACAGGTCCTTCGAGTAACCGGAACTAGCGTCTTGGTGTAGGGAGCGTAGTGGCCGGTGTACTGCGGTTAGCACTTGGGTAAGTTCTAGGACTATATTTTTGATAGGTTGCCATATTGAGATGTATTTGGGCACCCGCTTGTACATTTTTTATAAAGCCATGTTCTGCTCTTATATAGACTCTGGTATGGTATTGTATATGTTGTTATAGAATGACTTTTTTCCGTTGCGTGTATGATTGTGTTTGGATGTGTTTAGGGTTCCTGAGAACCCCACGGGGTTGGACCCTCATCCATTGTACTGTATCTTTGGATGTTTTATCGGATACAGGGACAGGTTAGATTTCATTTTCACCCTTGAGTCCCATTTCGGGGTTCGGGGCGTGATATCTTGGTATCAGAGCTAACCAGGTTACTAGATCTTGTAGACTTGGTTAGGCTTAGTTGTGAGTACATACCAGAGTATAGGATGTGGATACGAGTAGAGTTGGTTGAGGGTGGTTTGGTTGCTAGACCGGGATTTGTCGACAGTATTCCGTGTTTTTCTTGGGATGACGATTCTAGTGAAATCAAGGCAGATCATTGATGACTTTCGTGTCGATGTGATAGGACATACCTAGACCTGATAGGGAGTAGTTAACATGATTAGTGTAGATCATTGTGTTAACTGTATGTGTTATAGGGAATACTGATAGATTCCTATTGTACTGCAAAATGGAGCCCAAGGATAATGACCTGGGAAGTGGCCCCAAGGAGACTGTGAGTGATGAGTCTCCTTCTGTGCCTCGAGGTTTGACGAGGCAGGTGTTATGGGCGATCAAGCAGAGTGTGAGGAGACGCGAGCGCTCTCCTACTACTGCGGGGTGCACCATTGAGAGGTTTACACGCATGCATCCTCCAATGTTCTCTAGAATACCTGACCCGATGACAGCAGAGGACTGGATGGAGAAGACTGAGAGGATTCTGGAAGTCCTGCACTGTATGGATAGGCAGCGAGTCCTCTATGCTACTTTCTAGCTGTCTGGGGAGGAGGTTCAATGATGGACTGCAGTGAATCTACTGGAGAAGCAGAGAGGTGGTCCTGAGGAATTGTCATGGAGCCGTTTCAAGGAGGTATTCTTCGACAGATACTTCCCGGCTTCTGTACGTGATACGAAGGCAGATAAGTTTTCTGCGCTGACTCAGGGGAGTTTGACGGTGCAGGGGTATGCGGCTCAGTACACAAAGCTGTCCCGCTTTGCACCATGTCTGATCTCGAGTGAATATGAGAAGACTCGAAGGTTCGAGAAGGGCCCGAGGAAGGATATTCGCAGACTAGTGGGTATGCTTCAGATCCGCGAGTTCTCGGTATTGGTGGATAAAGCCATGGTGATTGAGACTGGTATCCAGGAGGACGAGGTGGATCAAGAATCGAGGAAGAGGACAATACCTTCTGGTTCTCATACGGGATCTCGTCAGGGATCGTGGAAGAAGAGGAGCAAGGGCTTGGGTTATCGTCAAAATACCGAGCGCCAGGATTCTCAGGGGAGCCATACTAGTGGTCATTGCATCAAATGCCACAGGTGGCACAAGGGTGAGTGTCGGTCATTTGGGGGTATATACTACAACTGTGGCCAGCCAGGCCACATGTTTCGTGATTGTCATGCACCGAAGCGAGATGTGCCTGCATTCAGTAGGAACCGAGGGAGCAATCAGATACCTCGGGGAACTGTTTAGGCGAATACATCTCCGGCCAGAGTATATTCTCTTACTCTAGCGGACGCTAAGCATGCAGGGAACGTGGTGACAGGTAACTTGTCGTTATTTTCAAATAAAGTTTCTGTTTTGTTTGATTCGGGTGCAACCCATTCCTTTGTATCTATGAATTTTGTGGGACAGTGTGGGGTTGAGACCCGAGATATGAATGAGGTGTTATCTGTTACTACGCCATCTGGGAGTGTATCTTTTTGTAGAAAGATGTTGGTAGACTACTCAGTGGAAATTCAGGGAAAGTTGCTACTGGTAAATCTTATTGTATATGACATGTCGGGGTTCGATGTCATTCTGGGGATGGATTGGTTGTTCTCCAGTTATGTTGTGATTGATTGTCGTAGGAAGGTGGTAGTTTTCAGACCTCCTGGGGAGCAAGAGTACGAATTCGTGGGATCATGTGTGCGTTCAGCGCCACAGATTCTATTGGCACTACAGGTGAGGAAGCTACTCTTGGACGGATGTCAAGGGTACCTAACTTGTATGAAGGAACCGCCACGGGATGAGTTGAGACTTAAGGACATTCGGGTAGTTAGTGAATTCCCGGATGTGTTTCCAAATGATTTACCTGGTTTACTTCTAGATCATGAGGTAGAGTTTGCGATAGAGTTGCTGCCTAGCAAGGCACCGATCTCTAAAGCTCCATACCGGATGGCTCCTGCAAAACTTCGGGAGTTGAAGGAGCAGTTACAGGAATTACTAGACAGGGGATTCATTCGACTTAGTGTTTTGCCCTAGGGAGCTCCAGTACTGTTTGTAAAGAAGAAGGACAGGTCGATGCGGATGTGCATTGATTACCGTGAGATTAACAAGGTAACTGTGAAAAATTGCTTTCCTTTACCTTGTATAGATGATCTCTTTTACCAGTTGCAGGGAACACAAGTCTTTTCAAAAATCGACTTGCGGTCAAGATATCATCAAGTGAGGGTTAGAGCGAAGGATGTAGCGAAGACAGCTTTCCGAACTAGATATGACCACTACGAGTTCTTAGTCATTCCTTTTGGGTTGACGAATGCTCTGGAGGTGTTCATGGATCTAATGAACAGGGTTTTCCATGAGTACCTAGATCGGTTCGTGGTGGTGTTCATTGATGACATTCTGGTATACTCAAGGAGTACGGAAGAGCACGTGGAACATTTGAGGTTAGTGTTACACATCCTGTGGGAGAAGAAGTTGTATGCTAAACTAAAGAAGTGTGAATTCTGGTTAAGTCAAATTGCGTTCTTAGGCCATGTGGTTACTGGGGATGGTATATCAGTTGATCCTAGCAAGAATGAAGCTATGGTCGACTGGGTAAGGCCGAAGAATGTGCAGGAGGTTCAGAGTTTTCTGAGACTGGTGGGTTACTATCGATCATCGGTTCGAAGAGGGTTTCTCTAAACTATCTAGGCCTCTAACTCGATTGACTAGGAAAGGAGTGCCGTTTGAGTGGACCAGTGATTACGAGCAGTGCTTTCAAGAGTTGAAGCACCGGCTGGTTACTGCTCCAGTGTTGACCATTCCTTCGGGGGATGGTGGGTTTATGATTTATAACAACACGTCTCTAAAAGGCTTGGGATGTGTGCTCATGCAGCAGGGTAAGGTAGTAGCATATGTCTCTAGGTAATTAAAAGAGTATGAAAAGAATTACCCTACGCACGATCTGGAATTGGCTGTTGTGGTATATGCATTGAAGATCTGGTGACATTATCTGTACGGGGTGCAGTGTGAGATCTTCACTGACCATAAGAGCCTCGGGTATTTCTTCACGCAGAAGGAGTTGAACATGAGGCAGAGGCGGTAGTTTGAATTGATTAAAGATTACAATTGCACGATCAATTATCACCCGGGGAAGGCTAATGTGGTAGCTGATGCGTTGAGTCGAAAGTCAGGGCCTATGGCTGTATCTGCGGTTATAACTCAGTGTCACATTAGACGAGATTTGGAGAGTTCGGGTATAAAGTTGGAGGTTGGTGATCATCAGGCTTATCTTGCTAGTTTGGTGATCCAACCGACCTTGTTTGAGCGTATAAAAGTCGTGCAGACTAGTGATGCAGAGTTGGCAGAGGTTATGGAAAAGGTACAACAAGGATTGGCTACAGAGTTTAACATCTCTGAGGAAGGTGTGTTGAGGTTTGATACCAGACTATGTGTTTCGAACGATGATGAGATCAAAAGGACGATTCTAGTATAGGCGCATCGTTCTATGTATACAGTACATCCTAGTAGGACAACGATGTATCGGAACTTGCGCGAGACCTTCTGGTGGTCTGGTATGAAGAGTCAGATTGCTCAGTTCGTGGAGCAGTGTTTGACGTGTCAACAGGTGAAAGCTGAACATCAGAGGTCGGCAAGGTCGTTGCAGCCTTTGCCTATTCCGGTATTGAAATGGGAGCATATTTCCATGGATTTTGTGACCGGATTGCCGCTAGTACTTCACGGGCAAAATGATATTTGGGTGATCGTAGATAGATTAATGAAATCTGCTCATTTCATATCGATGAAAGTTGGCTATTGTAAAGACCCCAAAAAGAGATATAAAAGATTAATAGAATGATTCCAAAAAAAAAATAAATAAATAAAATTAAAATTAAAAAAAATTAATTTAAAATATATATATTAATTAATTAATTAATTAAACGAATTTAAAAGAAAAAGAAAAAAATTAATTAATTAAAATTAATTTTTTTATTAAAAAAATATTATTATTATTAATATTAATTAATTATTATTATTATTATTATTATTATTATTATTATTATTATTATTATTATTATTATCCTCCTGAAGCTTCAACAAGCTTCAGGAGATTCAAGTATATCTATTATTATTATTATTATTATTATTATTATTATTATTATTATTATTCTTCTTCTTCTTCTTTTCTTTTCTTCTCTTTTCTTTGTAACTCTCTGCAATCTCTCTCTCTCTCTCCTCACGTTCTTTCTCCCTCTCTCCTCGATTTCGTGACGGATTTTCGCCCGATCGAAAATTCGAAGATACCACTGGACTCCATTCGCCGCTACCGTCATTTCTACTGGAGCGGATCGGTGGTAGGAGCGACGTAATCGTATTCCCTAGGGTAAGTCATTTTCTCCTTTTTCTTTAATTTCTCGCAAAATATAAGCCCAATTGACGAATGGACACCACCACGAGAATCTAGGGATGATTCTCTACAAGTCTAGTGGGACGGAATTCTCGTGGGGGTGTCGGGCCAAAACCCCAAATTTGGGATGCGGCGATTATTAAGGGGCTTATTTTTAATTAGTTAGCATTAATTTAGAAATGCTAAAATATTAAGCATTTGGAACTGAAGTAGGATTTCTGAAATTTAGGGCTCGGGTGAGCGCCGCGGGTGTAAATTTAGGACCCGCAAGCAAAATTCAGAAAATTAAGTGGGGATATTAAATAATAGTTTAAATATTAATTTGAGGTATATGGGGTCTAAGGAAGGCTAGATGGGTATTATTTTGGAGAAATAGATTAATTAATCTGGGAAAAATGTAAATTGCAGGAGTTAAATTTCGAGCGCCAAGGGTGTGAAATTTTGGATTCTAGCGAGACTCTCAGTAAGCCAGGTAAGGGGAATAAATTATGGCAGTGTTTTTAGAATTATTGTTTGAATGAATATGTGAAATTGAGCATATGATATTTTGTTTGAAAATTATTATGATATAAATATCAGATAAATTGTGTGGCATTTGAGTAATTGTAAATTGTGATATTTTGGAGTGTAAAATATAATAATGTGTAATTTTTAAGAAAATTTGAGATGAGAATTACTTATGTGATTAGTGAAAAATACTGTAATATGGTATTATTATATGAGTAGAAATGTTTTGCCCGGAAAATGGGATTTTGTGAATTATTGATATTGGAAAATAATGAAATGTGGTATTTATTTGTGAGTGGAAATTACTTGCATGAGAAATGAGTATTTTGGGAAAATGTGAAAAATACATGAAATATGATATATGATATTATGAGATGATGAAATATGCACAGAAAATGATGAGAATATTTATATTGAACTAAATTGTGATATACTGGAATATAATTGATGAAATGCCAATACTGCATAATGATTGCGGGTATGTGGTGGTAAACCCTGTTGGATGGTTATAATATTCAGCATGGTACCGTTGCGAGTGGTGTTAGTGTAACCACACGAACTCTTGGAGCGTGTGGCGTGACAGTCGACTGTGCCATTGTGTAGGGTTGTTGGGCCCCTTGAGTCCTGATCAAGGTATTAGGCCGGCCAGTCATACTACAGACGCGATATGTGATATGATATTTGATCTAACCGGGTCGGCCAACCGCGGTTAGATCCAGCCTTCGGGCCGCACAACCTTGACCATGGGGGGAAGCATGACGTGTATAGAAAGATCCTCAGGGTGGCCATGAGTTACAGACGCGATGTTGGTATTTGATACCAAGGATACTCATGAACCGGAAAGTAAAGTGGAAATGAAAAGTGAAAGAATGATTAAATTGGCTAAAATGAGGAATGAAAGAAATAATGGAAATTGAGAAATAAAGAATGATAAAATTGAGAAATGGAACAATGTGAGTTAATAATATAAATAATTAAGGTGAAGTGAAACTCTCCGCCTAAGGGCTTACTGAGTAAGGTGAGTGCCCTGATAGGTATCAGATGTGGCCATACCCGGTTGCATAACATGTTAGGGCAGAGGGAAGCTACCTGTATGGGCGGGTAATCTTTCCTATTCTCAGGAACTTCACGGGTAAATATGTGTTGGAAATCATTGAATTTGATAAATGATTTTAAAGCTTATAAAAGCTTGTGTTGTATATCTATATAATTATGTGTATGTGAATATCAGTGTATTTTTTCAGATGAAATGGTGATTTGAAAAGTAAAGTGTATTATAATTGTACTCATTTGGCCACACACTGTAAATAATTTATTCCTTCTTACTGAGATGTGCCTCACCCAATTTATCTAAATTTTTTAGGGAACAGAGACCGGCCGGGTGATAGAGCTCCGTGATAGTAGGGAGCTGAGACCCTGATACACAGGGTGAGTTTTTGGACTAGGGGAGATGAAATTCCCCTAGAGTTGAATAGTAATTTTTAGTATGGGAAGGTAGTGTGAATATTTGTATGTATGTTGATACTCTGGGTATTGTATTCTGACTGATATGTGTATATTGTCTTTCGCTGTTAGGTTGAATATAATAAAATACTTTTTACCCGGTACCCTATACGGGTCGGGTTGTATATATGGTAGTAGGATTGTTGACGTGGCCGATTTGTGGATGTTGTGGATTTATGACGTGATTATCTATCTATTTACTATTTAAAAAAAAAATTGTACGAAAATCGGGGCGTCACAGTTTGGTATCAGAGCCTAGGTTGCTAGGTTCTGCAGACTTTAGTAGACAGCGGAATACAATACCAGAGTATAGGAGTGGATTTTGAGGGAAATAGGAGATGGGTAGATTGAAATGTGAGTTAGTTGTTGTTAGAGGAAGAAGTGAGAATTTAGGGTTCGATCTTGCGGCCTAGAGACAGGAGTACTGGGGTTGTTTCCGTGTTTTTCCTGGGGTGACGATTTCAGGAAAATCATGGATACTACCGCTGGGCCTTGTTTCTGAGTGGTAGGACTGAATCTTAAATGGGGATTAAGGATGTGGATAGAAGAATAATTTATGAGTTATTGTAGTGTATGGGTTGTGTGATAGTGATTGTATGCTGAGATTAGCTATTTCCTTTACAGGATGGATCCGGGGAACAGTAACACGAATGCGGGAGGTGATGGAGCAGGACCTTCCAGTATGGGTGGTACAGACCCTGACGCAGTGTTACGCAGCATCACTCAGCAGGTGATGGCTGAGATGGCCAGGAGCTCGGGGGAGCGGAGCTACACGATCGAGCAGTTCACATGTATGCGACCCCCATCTTTTGCTGGAGAAGCAGACCCATTGGTAGCAGAGAACTGGGTTCAGGACATAGAAGACATTCTGGCAGTCCTATCATGTACAGACGAGCCAAAAGTATTATTTGCTACCTTTAAATTGATCGGGGAGGCAAAGCACTGGTGGAGGTCAGTGAGAGTACTGGAGGAGTAGAGGCCTGACCCTGTAGTGATGACGTGGAGTCGCTTCAGGGAGATTTTCTTCGAGCAGTACTTTCCCGCTACAGTCAGGAGTGCAAAGGCGTCAGAGTTTCTGTATCTGACGCAGGGGTCTATGACGGTGCAGCAGTACGCAACGAGGTTTGTTCAGCTATCCCGCTTCGCCCCATATATGGTGCCAGATGAGGAGAGGAAGGCGAGGAAGTTTGAGGAGGGCTTGAGGCAGAACCTATATGAGCAGGTGGTACGTGTCCGAGCTCAGACTTTCTCAGAGATAGTGGATAGGGCTGCGGTGATTGAGAGCAGCATACAGCGAGGCGCAGCAGCCCAGGGCCAGAGGAAGAGGCCCGCGCCTTCTGATTTTCAGGCAGGGCCCAGTCGTGGGCCATGGAGGAGATATGATACCGGAGGACGACGACGACAGGGAGGAGGAGAGTGAGCAGTACAGGGTAGACAGATGCTCCCTCCATGTCCCAGATGTTTAAGGAGGCACCCAGGAGAGTGCCGAGCGAGAGAGGTGGTCTGCTATCAGTGCCACCAGCCTGGGCATATCACAAGAAACTGCCAGGCACCACCAACAGTTGCGGCTGCTCCTTGACCATACAGAGGAGGCTACCAGGCACCTCGAGGTGGACAGCAGAGGAATACTGCACCGACGCGAGTTTATGCACTGAAGCCTGGAGATGCTGAGGCGGCGGGAGATGTGGTGACAGGTACGGTTTCAATAATGTCATTTAAAGCTACCGTTTTATTTGATTCTGGGGCGACGCATTCATTTATCGCTCGGGATTATGTAAAATTGTGTGGATTTGAGCCTCAACAGTTAGAAATTAGTTTGTCTATTGCTACGCCGACTGGAGTTGTAGGGGTATGTAGAAAGGTACTCAGGGACTGTCTAGTGGATATTCAAGGGAGATCTTTATTAGCTAATCTGGTGGTTTTAGACATGCATGGGTTTGAGGTAATCTTGGGCATGGATTGGCTAGCTGCTCACTATGCTAGCATTGATTGCCATCAGAGAGTGGTAGTATTCAGACCTCCAGAGGGACAGGAGTACAGATTTATGGGATCACGTGTGCGCACCCCACCTCAGTTACTATCTGCTATTCAGGCACATGTATTGTTATCAGAAGGTTGTCAGGGATATTTAGCCTATGTGAAGGCAGTATCAGAAGGGGAGCTGAGGATGAAGGATATCCCGGTGGTGAGGGATTTTCCTGATGTATTCCCCGAGGATTTGCCGGGACTACCTCCTGATCGTGAGGTAGAGTTTGTTATTGATCTGGTTCCGGGGACAGCGCCGATTTCGAAGGCGCCATATAGAATGGCACCGGCAGAGCTGAAAGAATTGAAATAGAAGTTGCAGGAACTGTTAGATAAGGGGTTCATTTGGCCCAGTGTGTCGCCTTGGGGAGCACTGGTTTTATTTGTGAGGAAGAAGGATGGTTCGATGAGGTTGTGCATTGACTACCGGGAAATAAACAAAGTAACTATCAAGAATAAATACCCACTCCCACGTATCGATGATTTGTTTGACCAGTTACAGGGGACACAGATCTTTTCGAAGATAGATTTACGCTCCGGGTACCATCAGGTGAAATTCAGGGCGGAAGATGTTCTGAAGACGGCATTTAGAACACGGTATGGTCACTATGAATTTCTAGTTATGCCGTTTGGGTTGACGAATGCTCCTGCAGTGTTTATGGATCTTATGAACAGGGTTTTTCACCAGTACTTGGATCGATTTGTGGTAGTATTTATTGATGATATACTAGTGTATTCGAAGAGTCCAGAGGAGCATGAGGAGCATATGAGTATAGTGTTGCAGGTATTGCGAGAGAAGAAGCTTTATGCGAAGCTCAAGAAGTGTGAGTTTTGGCTGGAACAAGTTACCTTACTTGGACATGTTATATCCAAGGGTGGTATTTCTGTTAATCCGAGTAAAATTGAGGTGGTAGTAGACTGGGTACAACCAAAGAACGTGCACGAGATCAGGAGTTTCCTGGGATTGGCTGGGTACTACCGCAGGTTTGTTGAGGGCTTCTCTCGATTGTCAGGCCCGTTGACCAGATTGACTAGGAAATGAGCGAAATTTGAGTGGTCTGATGAATGTGAATAGAGCTTCCAAGAGTTGACACAGCGACTCATCACTACGCCTGTGTTGACGATTCCTTCAGGAGAAGAGGGGTTCGTAATTTACAGTGATGCGTCCCATAAAGGGCTCGGATGTGTGTTGATGCAGCGAGGGAGAGTGATAGCTTATACCTCACGACAGTTGAAAGAATATGAAAGGAACTACCCTACCCATGATCTGGAGTTGGCGGCGGTTGTTTACGCGCTGAAGATTTGGAGGCACTATCTATATGGGGGTAGGTGTGAGATATTTACTGACCATAAGAGTTTAAAGTATTTCTTCACACAGAAGGAATTAAATATGAGGCAGAGGAGATGGTTGGAGCTAATAAAGGATTACGAATGCACTATTAGCTACCATCCGGGAAAGGCTAATGTGGTTGCTGATGCTTTGAGTCGAAAATCAATGGAATCATCTATATCTGCAATGGAGATTCAGCATCCGATTCAGATGGATCTGGAGAGGCTCGGTGTGGAGCTGGTAGAGGGCGATCACCAGGCGTTCATTGCTGACTTGGTTTTACAGCCGACTCTACAGGAGAGGATTAAAGCAGCTCAGAGGAATGATGCAGAACTAGTAGAACTTATGGGAAAGGTACAGGATGGTCAGGAACCAGAGTTCAGCATTTCAGATGATGGAGCCCTGAGGTTCCATACCAGGTTATGTGTTCCTGCCGATCTTGAGATCAAGAAAGTCATTCTGGAGGAAGCGCATCGGTCCCTATATACTGTACATCCAGGTAGCACTAAAATGTTCAGGGATCTTCGAGAGTCCTTTCGGTGGAGCAACATGAAGAGGAAGATAGCTCAGTTTGTGGGTCAGTGTTTGACGTGCCAGCAAGTGAAGGCTGAGCATCAGAGACCGGAGGGATCGTTACAGCCACTCCACATTCCCGAGTGGAAGTGGGAGCATATAGCGATGGATTTCGTCTCAGGATTACCGCCAACATTGCACGGACAGGACGCTATTTGGGTAGTGGTGGATCGATTGACGAAGACTGCCCACTTTTTGCCGATTAGAGTTAGCTACTCCATGGACAGATTGGCTGAGTTATACATCTAGGAGATAGTTAGACTCCACGGCGTCCCAGTGTCCATAGTTTCAAATAGAGACCCACGGTTCACATCTCGTTTTTGGAAGAGTCTGCAAGGGGCCATGGGTTCTCAGTTGTCGTTCAGTACAGCTTTTCATCCTTAGACAGATGGACAGATAGGACGATACAGATTCTGGAGGATATGCTGCGAGCATGTATGCTGGACTTTGGAGGTCGTTGGATACAGTATTTGCCACTGGTTGAGTTTGCGTATAACAACAGCTACCAGGCCAGCATTGGGATGGCACCATATGAGGCACTATATGGCAGGAGGTGCCGATCCCCGTTGTACTGGGATGAGGTTGGAGAGAGATAGGTATTGGGGCCAGAGCTGATACAGCAGACTCAGGATAAAGTCAGACTCATCAGAGACAGGATCAGGACAGCGCAGAGCAGGCAGAAGAATTATTCTGATACTCGTCGGCGAGAATTGGAGTTTGACACAAGAGATCACGTGTTCCTGAAGGTGGCACCGCTGAAAGGTGTTATGAGGTTTGGGAGGAAGGGTAAGCTGAGCCCTAGGTATATTGGACCATTCGAGATTCTTGAGAGAGTGGGTCCAGTTGCCTATCGTTTGACATTACCACCAGTCCTATCTAGGATCCATGACGTATTCCATGTTTCTATGCTGAGGAAATACGTCCCAGACCCCTCCCATGTGATTAGATATGAAACACTGGAGTTGGGCGATACTTTAGCTTATGAGGAAGTGCCAGTGCAGATTCTTGACTAGAAGGAACAGGAGCTACGCACGAAGAAGATTCCACTGGTAAAAGTTCTGTGGCGCAACCATGCCATTGAGGAGGCTTCCTGGGAACTAGAGGATCAGATGTGCCAGAGATATCCGCATTTATTCAGTAGAGTTTAGAACTGAGCCAGTCATGTAAATGGAATAGTATTGTAGTTTTTATTTGTATAGTGTAACGTAAGATAGATAAAGTTTTTAGTTCTGAAATGTGAATGGTTTTGGGAGAATTTTGAATAGTTGTAATCTCCCAAAACCCTTGTTGTAACCACAGTATTCCTCCGCCACAAGTGAGGGTAATCAATAAAAATAAGAAGTGTTTTCGCTAAGGAAGGGAAACAGGGGAAATGGCAAATTTCGAGGACGAAATTTTTATAAGAATGGGAGAATGTAAAAACCCCAAAAAGAGATATAAAAGATTAATAGAATGATTCCAAAAAAATAAAAAATAAAATAAAATTAAAATTAAAAAAAATTAATTTAAAAAATATATATTAATTAATTAATTAATTAAACGAATTTAAAAAGAAAAAGAAAAATAATTAATCAATTAATTAAAATTAATTTTTTTTTATTAAAAAAAAATTATTATTATTAATATTAATTAAATATTATTATTATTATTATTATTATTATTGTTATTATTATTATCCTCCTGAAGCTTCAACAAGCTTCAGGAGATTCAAGTATATCTATTATTATTATTATTATTATTATTATTATTATTATTATTATTCTTCTTCTTCTTCTTCTTCTTTTTCTTTTCTTTTCTTTTCTTTGTAACTCTCTGCAATCTCTCTCTCTCTCCTCACGTTCTCTCTCCCTCTCTCCTTGATTTCATGACGGATTTTCGCCCAATCGAAAATTCGAAGATACCACTAGACTCCATTCGCCGCTACCGTCATTTCTACTGGAGCAGATCGGTGGTAGGAGCGGCGTAAACGTATTCCCTAGGGTAAGCCATTTTCTCCTTTTTCTTTAATTTCTCGCAAAATATAAGCCCAATTGACGAATGGACACCACCACGAGAATCTAGAGATGATTCTCTACAAGTCTAGTGGGACGGAATTCTTGTGGGGGTGTCGGGCCAAAACCCCAAATTTGGGATGCGACGATTATTAAGGGGCTTATTTTTAATTAGTTAGCATTAATTTAGAAATGCTAAAATATTAAACATTTGGAACTGAAGTAGGATTTCTGAAATTTAGGGCCCGGGATAGCGCCGCGGGTGTAATTTTGGGACCCGCAGGCAAAATTTAGAAAATTAAGTGGGGATATTAAATAATAGTTTAAATATTAATTTGAGGTATATGGGGTCTAAGGAAGGCTAGATGGGTATTATTTTAGAAAAATAGATTAATTAATCTGGAAAAAATGTAAATTGCAGGAGTTAAATTTCGGGCGCCAAGGGCGTGAAATTTTGGATTCTAGCGAGACTCTCAATAAGCCAGGTAAGGGGAATAAATTATGGCAGTGTTTTTAGAATTATTGTTTGAATGAATATGTGAAATTGAGCATATGATATTTTGTTTGAAAATTATTATGATATAAATATCAGATAAATTGTGTGGCATTTGAGTAATTGTAAATTGTGATATTTTGGAGTGTAAAATATAATAATGTGTAATTTCTAAGAAAATTTGAGATGAGAATTACTTATGTGATTAGTGAAAAATAATGTAATATGGTATTATTATATGAATAGAAATGTTTTTCCTGGAAAATGGGATTTGTAAATTATTGATATTGGAAAATAATGAAATGTGGTATTTATTTGTGAGTGGAAATTACTTGCATGAGAAATGAGTATTTTGGGAAAATGTGAAAAATACACGAAATATGATATATGATATTATGAGATGATGAAATATGCACAGAAAATGATGAGAATATTTATATTGAACTAAATTGTGATATACTGGAATATAATTGATGAAATGTCAATACTGCATAATGATTGCAGGTATGTGGTGGTAAACCCTGTTGGATGGTTATAATATTCAGCATGGTACCGTTGCGAGTGGTGTTAGTGTAACCACACGGACTCTTGGAGTGTGTGGCGTGACAGTCGACTGTGCCATTGTGTAGGGTTGTTGGGCCCCTTGAGTCCGGATCAAGATATTAGGCAGGCCAGTCGTACTACAGACGCGATATGTGATATGATATTTGATCTAACCGGGTCGGCCAACCGCGGTTAGATCCAGCCTTCGGGCCGCACAACCTTGACCATGGGGGGAAGCATGGCGTGTATAGAAAGATCCTCAGGGTGGCCAAGAGTTACAGACGCGATATTGGTATTTGATACCAAGGATACTCATGAGCCGGAAAGTAAAGTAGAAATGAAAAGTGAAAGAATGATTAAATTGGCTAAAATGAGGAATGAAAGAAATAATGGAAATTGAGAAATAAAGAATGATAAAATTGAGAAATGGAACAGTGTGAGTTAATAATATAAATAATTAAGGTGAAGTGAAACTCTCCGCCTGAGGGCTTACTGAGTAAGGTGAGTGCCCTAATGGGTATCAGATGTGGCCATACCTGGCTGCATAACATGTTAGGGCAGAGGGAAGCTACCTGTATGGATGGGTAATCTTCCCTATTTTTAGGAACTTCACGAGTAAATATGTGTTGGAAATCATTGAATTTGATAAATGATTTTAAAGCTTATAAAAGCTTGTGTTGTATATCTATATAATTATGTGTATGTGAATATCAGTGTATTTTCTCAGATGAAATGGTGATTTGAAAAGTAAAGTGTATTATAATTGTACTCATTTGGCCACACACTGTAAATAATTTATTCCTTCTTACTGAGATGTGCCTCACCCAATTTATCTAAATTTTTCAGGGAACAGAGACCGGTCGGGTGATAGAGCTCCGTGATAGTAGGGAGCTGAGACCCTGATACACAGGGTGAGTTTTTGGACTAGGGGAGATGTAATTCCCCTAGAGTTGAATAGTAATTTTTAGTATGGGAAGGTAGTGTGAATATTTGTATGTATGTTGATACTCTGGGTATTGTATTCTGACTGATATGTGTATATTGTCTTCCGCTGTTAGGTTGAATATAATAAAATACTTTT